>NW_013669432.1:61712-65388 GCF_000517525.1 Limulus polyphemus
TTACTGCCAAATAGGGTTTAGCAACTTAAGTAATTTTGCTGTTGCTTCGAAGCGATTTTTGTACCTCGTTACACAATCAAATCTTTCTATGGTACAGATTAAATTTTGTTACAACTACCAAATCTCATTTAGAACCTCCTAGTTCAGAGGTAAGTCTGCAGGCTTACGACGCTAAAAATCAGGTTCCGATACCCGTGGTTGGCAGAGCAAAGATAGTGCATTATGTAGCTTTGTACTTAATAACAACCAACCAATCTCTTTTTAGAAACAATTTGCTCCCATTTGTTTAACGTAAAAGCCAACAGGAAATAAATAAGTTTTACCTTTCTACGATTTCAAAATCCCACTTAGGGTGAATGTTTTCAAAAATATGATAAGGATTTGGATCTTCATAGATCTATTTTAAAGCGAGCTTTCAACCGTAAAACTGTCGGGCATGGAGAAGGAGGAATATCCTAAAATGGTAATACTTCCTTACATTGTCCGTTTTATTAATATATAGAATAAACATAAATAAACGGAAACATCTTTTTTTTTATAATAAAATTACATTAGTTTCTTATCAAGAATCAATGAATTGCTGAATTTTTAATTGTTTCTAATGTGTTGGATTTATATAAGCTCCATGAACAGTAGCAGTTAATGTCCTTCAAAAAAATAATCTTGTCAGGTTAACGAATTTCATTTATTAAACGGGCCCCGGCATGGCCAGGTGGTTAGGGGGCGCTCGACTCGCAATCTGAGGGTCGCGGATTCGACTCCCCGTCCCACCAAACATGCTCGCCCTTTCAGCCGTGGGGGCGTTACAATGTGACGGTCAATCCCTATATTCGTTGGTAAAAGAGTAGCCTATAAGTTGGCGGTGGGTGGTGATGACTAGCTGCTTTTCCTCTAGTTTTTCACTGTTAAATTAAGGACGGCTAGCGCAGATAGCTTTGCGCGAAATTCCGAACAAACCAAACAATTTATCAAAGAAATACAGTGCCCAAAAA
Source organism: Limulus polyphemus (assembly GCF_000517525.1). Lineage (NCBI taxonomy): Eukaryota > Metazoa > Arthropoda > Merostomata > Xiphosura > Limulidae > Limulus > Limulus polyphemus. The sequence goes on from NW_013669432.1 coordinate 62,705, forward strand.
TCTGGTACAAAACATGTGGGCTACACACGAAGTACATCAGTATGTACGTTTTGTAAAATAATAGAATTTCGTCTAACATCATTGTTACAATAGAGAAAAAATGTTAATCACTAATGACAGAATACAGATGTTCATCAAACAGAGTCCGCCATCTTGTGTCTCAGAATTGTAAAAGACACTGTAAACAATTTAATATTTGCTTTGAATTGTTTGTTTGTTTGGAATTAAGCACAAAGCTACACAATGGGCTATATGTGCTCTGCCCACCACGGGTATCGAAACCCGGTTTCTAGCGTTTTAAGTCCGCAGATATACCGCTGTGCCACTGGGGGGGGGGCGCTTTGAAATATCATTTTAAGTATACTGTTGAGCGAGGAATATATTTATTAAATGTTTAAGAGGGGGCTGGTATCCCCTGAAAACTCCAACAAATCAAATTTTGTTTTCTACTTGACTAGTGAATAACGATATTGGGAACAAACTAACAATCTCGTTCTTGTTCTTGCTAACGTATTTTCTCATGAAAATAATTTATACAGAGGGAACATTCGTTTTTTCTTTGCCTGGTTCATGGATATGTTCCTTAGATTTTTTTTTAATTTTCCTACGTGATGTTTTGGACAATATATATATATATATTTCAGGACTACAAGTTGTCTTATAATAACTGTTATTAATAACAACTTAGACTCGATATCTTTGTCAACGTTTATTTTTTGTTATCTCAGAAACGTCGCCGTTCCTTTCGAAAGCTTTAAAACTTGAATTTAAGGATTCTCATAAACAACAAGCGTTTTCGTTCTCCGTACCGAATGAAATATAAAAAAACAAAAAAAATCAACTTCTCCACCCTGAAACTTCAAACAATTTACACTGCAGTGGCTCAGATGAAAGAAAATAACTCTTAAAACCGAGTTTTGGTACCCGTGATGGGCACAGCACAAATAGCCCATTTTTGAGCTTTGTGTTTAACAACAAAACAAACAAACAATCTAACAAAAGTGTAGCCCCCCTCAGTGGCACAGCAGTATGTCTGCGGATTAATACCGATAGAAACTGGGTTTCGATACCCGTGATGGGCAGAGCACAACTAGCCAATAGTGTAGCTTTGTGCATAGCTACAAACCCACAATAAAACAATCAAAGGTTGGAATATTCAATTGAATTTTCTTTTTTAGTTTTTTATTCTTCCTTATGATTGTTTATGCTCTAATTTATAATTTCCATTCTGTATCGAATCAGAATGAACAAATATTTTATCCAATTACCTATCTGTCTATCTTTCTATCAAGTCAGCTGGCTGATTGACTGCACTGACTAGCTGAAAGCGTTTCTGTTTATCCATCTGCGTTTTTCTAACAAGTTTATTAAAACTAATACCTTTTTAACAAGCGATTTAAGCAAAACAACAATAATGGCTTAGAATTATTCATTATTAAAACAGTAGAATGTGATTCAGAGATGATCCCTTTAATAAAATATTGTAGCCTTCTAGCTCAGGCAGACCATATACACATTCCACAATTAAACCTTAGTATTTGAATTAAACCTTTTTTTTTGTGAAGAAGAACCTTTAATTCATCAAAACAAACAAATCAAACATATTTGAACAACAGTATAACTTGACGAATACATAGTACACTCAACAGTAGAACCTGATCTGAATATCTGACAGAATCTTAATCATGATAATGAGGAAAATAACTCCGTATTCGTTACTTTGAATCTTATCAAATTCCATAAATAAGACAGACATTAAGACTCAATATCTTACATGGAATAGCCATTGTTGAGTCGTTAGGATCCGGGCTATAATCTTCTGTAGGAAAATAGTCGATGTAAAAACAGTGAAAGTTGTTTTTTCCAGCTAAAAAGAAAAAAAAAAGGTTAGAACACTTTTTTTTGTATGATAACTGTCAAAGCAACGAACATTTAAACAAAAGCAACATATATCAAGATTTAAGTACTGAGACTAGGATATTCTACTTTAATGAGTGATTAAGATATCAAAAACAAATTCCAGATATCTTCTGTGAATATTTTTACCTCGTTTGTTTCTTTTGAATTTCGTGCAAAGTTACACGAGGGCTATCTGCGCTAGCCGTCCCTAATTTAACAGTGAAAAACTAGAGGAAAAGCAGCTAGTCATCACCACCCACCGCCAACTCTTGGGCTACTCTTTTACCAACGAATAGTGGGATTGACCGTCACGTTATAACGCACCCACGGCTGAAAGGGCGAGCATGTTTGGTGGGACGGGCATTCGAACCCGCGACCTTCAGATCGCGAGTCGAGCGCCCCCTAACCACCTGGCCATGCTGGACCATTTCTCAAACATTCTAGATGACGTGATTTGTAGCATATCTAGTTGTTCTAGAAAATTCGGGCCCTGATCTCTGGTGACAATAGATAGAATTTATTGTTTAAAGCATTATAATACGATGAAAGGAAGTACTCTGTCGTAATTAAAAGTAAACTTGATAAATCCGTTTATCAAGTTTACTATATTTAAAGCATTGTTTGAGGAGGAAATCTGGAATATAATACAATTGCTAACTTCAATGTTGTGCAATTATATAGTGTTTATGTTCACAGTAATACAGGAATTGCTATCTTCAGTGTTGTATAATTATATAGTGTTTATGTTCGAAGTAATACAGGAATTGCTATCTTCAGTGTTGTAT
>NW_013669432.1:66388-67714 GCF_000517525.1 Limulus polyphemus
GTTTATGTTCACAGTAATACAGGAATTGCCATCTTCAGTGTTGTACAATTATATAGTGTTTATGTTCGCAGTAATACAGGAATTGCTATCTTCAGTGTTGTACAATTATATAGTGTTTATGTTCACAGTAATACAGGAATTGTTATCTTCAGTGTTGTATAATTATATAGTGTTTATGTTCGAAGTAATACAGGAATTGCTATCTTCAGTGTTGTATAATTATATAGTGTTTATGTTCGCAGTAATACAGGAATTGCTATCTTCAATGTTGTGCAATTATATAGTGTTTATGTTCGCAGTAATACAGGAATTGCTATCTTCAATGTTGTGCAATTATATAGTTTTTATCTTCATAGTAATACAATGTTGTGCAATCAGGTGTTTTAAGAACAAATATGAAGACAGCAACGGTTATTACAACATAATTTGATAAACCGCTAAACCTATACAGAACTCATATAAATCCTACTTTGTAAAATGTTATACGTCCCCTCAATATATATATATATATGTATGTGTATAAAACTATATTAACCTTATAAGAGCTATAAAAATAAGTTATACCTCACTGAGGTAGGTTTTAAGCTACACTGCTAACTTATCATTATGCGCTTACATGTAGGGTTTAATTACAGTGAGATTGGATTTTATAATGATAAAATATTGAATGATACCGCCAATATTGTTTTATATTTCTGTTATTCAGCGCTTTATAATTACTACCAGTTGTCAGAACTTTAAATGTTTTATTTTATGATAGGGGGCTTGTAATTGATAATAGGCTTGGCTGCAGTCACTCGTACACTTTGCTAGTAACGCTTTCGGCCATTATGTGTCTGGATGACAGAATATGCCATCACACATTCTCGTAATTCAACTTGTTGGTTTCGGATTTACAGTAGTTAAAAGGATTGGCATAATTTATAGTTACATGAACGTAGTTTGTACTTCTGCTTATTCGAAACTTATTCATGTTTCTATGCGTGTCTGAAGAACAAGAAGAGCATAATTTATAATTACATGAACGTAGTTTGTTCTTCTACTTATTCTAAACTTATTCATGTTTCTATGCGTGTCTGTAGAACAAGAAGAGCATAATTTATAATTACAGTGAACGTAGTTTGTTCTTCTGCTTATTCTAAACTTATTCATGTTTCTATGCGTGTCTGTAGAACAAGAAGAGCATAATTTATAATTACATGAACGTAGTTTGTCCTTCTACTTATTCTAAACTTATTCATGTTTCTATGCGTGTCTGAAGAACAAGAAGAGCATAATTTATAATTACATGAACGTAGTTTGTTCTTCTACTTATTCTAAACTTAT
>NW_013669432.1:68247-73656 GCF_000517525.1 Limulus polyphemus
TCATGTTTCTATGCGTGTCTGAAGAACAAGAAGAGCATAATTTATAATTACATGAACGTTTTTGTACTTCTGCTTATTCTAAACTTATTCATGTTTCTATGCGTGTCTGAAGAACAAGAAGAGCATAATTTATAATTACATGAACGTAGTTTGTTCTTCTGCTTATTCGAAACTTTTTCATGTTTCTTGGCGTGTCTGAAGAACAAGAAGAGCATAATTTATAATTACATGAACGTAGTTTGTTCTTCTACTTATTCTAAACTTATTCATGTTTCTAGGCGTGTCTGAAGAACAAGAAACACGAAAGTTGAAAAAGGTCCAAAGTTTCAGCCTAAAAGGAAGACAAATCTGAAAGCTAGATTTGATTTTATTTTTTCTCCTCTTGTCTGATCGAATAATGAGAATCTGACCGATAAGTTACGTTGCGTACCAAAGGTCTCAATAGGTGGAGCGCGTTTTTACGGCAACAAGTGACGAACCGTAAACCTGCTGATTCAAAGTTAGGAAATATTAAGAACAAGGCCACGCCCGGTCCGAGAAAGCTATATGGTAATCTGCAATCATTCTATTAGTATTGTAAAAAAAAAAAAGTCAACTGTAACTATATATCTACCCGCCCCCCAGTGGCCCAGCGGTATGTCTGCGGACTTACAACGTTAGCATCCGGGTTTCGATACCCGTGATGGGCAGAGCACAGATAGTCCTTTGTGTAGCTTTGTGCTTAACTACAAACCAACCAAACAATATATCCACCATTGTTACGGAACTCTTTTTCCAAACTATTGTATAGTTGGACAACGTTTCGGCTTTCTAGAGTAGGCACACATTTTTCCATGCATTGCAATTACAAAACGTTCTTTTTCTAACATTTAACTGGTTTATAAGTTTTACTCGACAGTTTTAACATCACTATAAGTGATAAGATTTTCAAACTACCCCGGAGGAGCTACTTTAATTAATGATTTTTTTTTAGAATTACACATGCCAAATTGTCTTCGTTAAAGTGTATTTTGCTTCATGTGATACTGATATCAATGCAGATTAATGTGCACGCATGTGCAGCGAAACGTCGTCCAAGAAAATTTAGCCAAATCACCCATATTCTTCCTTAATGAAGCACCGATTTTCAAGAACCAGATCTGAATCTCTGAAACAGAACTTGACAAACATATTTAAGTTATATATATATATATTTTAAAACTTCCTCGTGATTTTAACTGTAATTATTCGTAAGGATTTTAGTGTTAACCTGGTGAACTAAAGTTTTCATATTAAAGCCTTATTTACGAAGACCTTTTAACTGTTTGAACTCATTAGTAACAGAATATAATCATACGAGAACAGCAATAACTAATTCACTAATGTGTTTTGTTTTGGATTAATTTGTAAGCCTGCCTTTAAGTGACACGCAATGTCATGCAGGAAGATGGTAAGATGTCAATAATCAATGGTATCAGAAACATAAAACATGTCTTTACCACACGTACACGTGTTATTTCATGTTTCAGTAGTAGAACTTTTAACCCTAGACAACCTAATCTAGTATTTAATTCACTCTGTTACGCGTGCTACGTTTCGTATCCTATCGGGATCAACGACTTGTTTTCCAAGTGTATGATTTCATCGAAATACTCCTTAATATACTCGAGGATTAAAACTAACAAAACTAAGTTAACGTTTTTTGTTTTGCTTATAAATGATAAAAAAAAAACATTTCTGAAATATAAGCAGCAGCTTTCAGTAAAATACATATTTAACATGGGAAAACGTACAATATTTTTCGTTATATCCTAAGGTTTTCAGCTGTCACTAAATCTCTTACTGTAAAAAAAAAAAAAGCACACAAGCTTCTCTGGCATCAACTTTAGATCAATTTCAGAAGAACGACCATGTGACTGGCTGCAAACGCAAGTAAATTTTCGATTTCAAACCGCAGCTAACGTGCATAATTCATGGCCTACAAAAGTCAGACGTCGCGTCGATTTCACTTTGGTGTTATGGTTTTCTGAGCGGCAGTATTTTGGCATTAAAATGAACGATAAATTATGTTGCTTCAAATTTTTATACTAAAAGAAAATAGTACTAAGATAAGCGAGAATAGTTGTGACATGTTTTACCAAAACATAACAATCTCATTTAGGCTTACGTGTATGGACGTTTTGTAAATTAACTAGCGAGGTTACGATGGTCCGAAGCCAGATCTTTTCAACACATTAAAAAATATAAAAAATTATAAAAAATGCAATATTCAATATTCATGAGATTCAATGAGATAATACCATAATAGGCTTCCTTACATTACAAGTTTCCACTAGTTCAGTCAAAGACGTACGCTTGGTCTGTGGTAAAACTCTTGATTTTTGAACTGTCGACCCGGAATTGAATCTTTGTGATATCACAAAATATTCCCTGCACTTTAAGCTGTGGGTGCGTTATAATAGTGAGAGTCAATCCTTTTGTGTGAATAGTGGGTAGTAGAGTGCTACTGGTTGGCTGTTTAACCATCTGGTTAATAGTTAAATATTTGAAACACTAGCAGGTAGCCGTAAGAGTTTTGCTATAAATACAAATACAAGTATAATCAAAGGAAACGTAAGCTACGAGGGTCTTTTAAATTATGTGTAGGCACACGTATTGATGACGGAAGGAATGGTGACTGACCAATTATAGATATTAAGGTAGTTGTTGAAAGTCCATTTTGAAAGGCCTTTAGGAATGCTGTCCAAGGACATCTTGTCAGACTGGTGTTATTATTATTATTATTTATTTCTGCAATTAGCTGGTTTACGTGAGCCAAAATTGTTTTGTTGTCATTTTCTTAGCTATTTGAATGATTACAGCCATATAATGCATTGAATAAAGCCATCGAATTGTATATTATACAACGATTACCTTTCTAAGTACATAACTTACGAGAAATTCTCTATGGAATGATAATTATTAACCTAATAATCTAGCAGTATTGACTATTAAACCGAAAAAAAAAAGACCATCCTAAAAATGAAGACTTTATTAAACCATCTGGATGATGAAGCTATATTAAGATAATTATAATAGTTTGATATGTCTGATACAGCCTTTATGAAAACAGTAAAATATTAATACCTTACTGGTTACTGAAGCGCCCTCTAGTGGCACAACGATAAGTATGAAGGATTATAACGCTAAAGTCGACATTTCGATACCCGTGTTGGGCACGTTAAAGATAACCCATTGTGTAGCTTTGTGCTTAACTATAAACATACGAGAGAAAGTTCCCGAGACTCAAACAGTTTGAAGCACAAGAGAAACTTTAAATTCATGTGTGAAAATTGATTTCATGTTGATCCCCTGTAAGCCTGTTTTATGTGTTTGCGTTCTGTCCACCGCGGGACAGAACGAATTCCGGATTTTAGCGTTGTAAGTCTTTCTTATATCTCACAATTCTTTAAAGGGGAAACGTATTCACCCGTGTTTAATCATTCTCCAAAAGTATAATTACTCAAAACAGTAGTCCCCTCCCTCCCCCCCCAAAAAAGAGCCGTAAAAGGAATGTAAATGAAGTAGGCCAGAGATAAAAACATTGTACAAAAATGAATATTTCGCAAGCAAAAATGATATTTTAGCTGTAACGATAATCAACCCGCTATCATTCAGTATTTTAATACGTATTGTTTGAGATAAAAAAAATGTGTTAAAACTATACTTAAACAATCGACTTCTATATAAATTTGATAACACTTTAAGTGCTTTATGTGGTTTACATAGTAGAATATACGTCTGTGTCCGCTCAATTTTAACTATTTTTATATAAAACTCTTAGATATGAAAAATATACTTAAAGAGAAAGATGAGGTCTTTCTACTATTATTCTTAATGTTAGAGGTATCTGTAGAAGAGTTAGAATGTAACTTAATGTGAGAGGTATCTGTAGAAGAGTTAGAATGTACCTTAGTGTGAGAGGTATCTGTAGAACAATTAGAATGTACCTTAGTGTGTGAGGTATCTGTAGAAGAGTTAGAATGTAACTTAATGTTAGAGGTATCTGTAGAAGAATTAGAATGTAACTTAATGTTAGAGGTATCTGTAAAAGAATTAGAATGTACCTTAGTGTGAGAGGTATCCGTAGAAGAATTAGAATGTAACTTAGTGTGAGAGGTATCCGTAGAAGAGACAGAATATAACTTAATGTGAGAGGTATCCGTAGAAGAGACAGAATGTAACTTAATGTTAGAGGTATCTGTAGAAGAGTTAGAATGTAACTTAATGTTAGAGGTATCTGTAGAAGAGTTAGAATGTAACTTAATGTTAGAGGTATCTGTAGAAGAATTAGAATGTACCTTAGTGTGAGAGGTATCCGTAGAAGAGACAGAATGTAACTTAATGTGAGAGGTATCTGTAGAAGAGACAGAATGTAACTTAATGTGAGAGGTATCTGTAGAAGAGTTAGAATGTAACTTAGTGTGAGAGGTATCTGTAGAAGAGTTAGAATGTAACTTAGTGTGAGAGGTATCCGTAGAAGAGTTAGAATGTAACTTAATGTTAGAGGTATCTGTAGAAGAGTTAGAATGTAACTTAGTGTGAGAGGTATCCGTAGAAGAGTTAGAATGTAACTTAGTGTGTGAGGTATCTGTAGAAGAGTCAGAATGTAACTTAATGTGAGATGTATCCGTAGAAGAGACAGAATGTAACTTAATGTGAGAGGTATCCGTAGAAGAGACAGAATGTAACTTAATGTGAGAGGTATCCGTAGAAGAGACAGAATGTAACTTAGGATGTGAGGTATCAGTAAAACTTTTATCTGATCTAGAGATTGTGAACTTTACATATATATCCCCATTTCAGATCCCTTTTTTGATTACGTATTTTTTTAAAAGTTAAATTGATTGCATGTTAAATAATCTGTAGAATAGTTTAAATTAATCATATAAAAAATACCTTCAACTGTAAAGCTGTACGACTGTATTTTAAATGTTGTCTTTTATCAATGTAGAAAAATTTAATAAATTAACATCATGTTGTAGTGTCATATGATGGAACCCATTTACCAATACAGAACCAACACGGGGTGGGGGGACAAACATTTTCTTATATAGCTTTATCGCGAATATTAATATTGACACGTGAGTTTACGACAGAATTGTACAACACGACTCATTGAAAGATATTTGCGACACAATTAATCCAGTTAATTCAGTGTCACAGGCAAAATACCAAACTTGAAAGTATTCCATGTACTTTAAATTTAAATATACATTTGAATTCTTAGTTTGTTTGTTTGTTTTGAATTTCGCGCAAAGCTACACGAGGGCTATCTGCGCTAGCCGTCCCTAATTTAGCAATGTAAGACTAGAGGGGAGGCAGCTAGTCATATCCACCCACCGCCAACTCTTGGGCTACACTTTTTACCAACGAATAGTGGGATTGACC
>NW_013669432.1:74328-81309 GCF_000517525.1 Limulus polyphemus
CGGAAATATTGTTTATCTCCAAATACGGAAATATTGTTTATCTCCAAGTACCAAGAATATTGTTTATCTCCAAATACGGAAATATTGTTTATCTTCAAGAACGGAAATATTGTTTAGCTCCAAGTACGGAAATATTGTTTATCTCCAAATACGGAAATATTGTTTATCTCCAAGTACCAAGAATATTGTTTATCTCCAAATACGGAAATATTGTTTATCTTCAAGAACGGAAATATTGTTTAGCTCCAAGTACGGAAATATTGTTTATCTCCAAATACGGAAATATTGTTTATCTCCAAGTACCAAGAATATTGTTTATCTCCAAATACGGAAATATTGTTTATCTTCAAGAACGGAAATATTGTTTAGCTCCAAGTACGGAAATATTGTTTATCTCCAAATACGGAAATATTGTTTATCTCCAAGTACCAAGAATATTGTTTATCTCCAAATACGGAAATATTGTTTATCTTCAAGAACGGAAATATTGTTTAGCTCCAAGTACGGAAATATTGTTTATCTCCAAGTACAGGAATATTACTTGGAGATAAACAATATTCCTGTACTTGGAGATAAACACTTGGAGATAAACAATATTTCCGTAGATAAACAATATTTCCGTATTTGGAGATAAACAATATTCTTGTACTTGGAGATAAACAATATTCTTGTCAGCCATACAGTTACTTTTAAAAGTTTGTTTGAATTTTTAAACCAGTATGTCGGCATGTATGAAAAATTGTAAATATTTTTAAATAAATCACACTACCCACTAGTTGTATAGTACTAAGCGTGAAGCCCCCCCCCCCCCTCAGTGGCACAGCGGTATGTCTGCAGACTTACAACGCTAAAATCCGGGTTTCGATACCCGTGGTGGGCAGAGCACAGATAGCCCATTGTGTAGCTTAGTGCTTAATTACAAACAACAGCAACAAACTAAGCGTGAGATAGCAAACAATAACATTATTGTCGAAGATCTCATTAGAGCATTAATTATACTTCTGAGAATACAGATATTAGTATATTGCCTATAATTTAATATGACAATTAATATTGCCATGTCATAGCAATACGCGTGTAATACTCAATAATTGTATTAGATATTAAAGTTATCGTGTTAATTTTACATCACTTCTTTATACTGTATTTCCAAGAGGCATTATAAATCGTGACCTTTGTTATCCAAACGCAATTCTTTAATCTCAGCAAAATGGACAGCTGCAAAAACAGGTAACGTCAAATTATACAGTTCTTATTGATTTTTAGGAAACAGAGTTTTCCCAAACTAAAAAAAAATAAGCATCTGCAGCGCCACAGTTGGCTCGTTTATTCAACTTGGAGATAAACAATATTACTGTACTTGGAGATAAACAATATTTCCGTACTTGGAGGTAAACAATATTCCTGTACTTGGCATAAATGTTGCCTCTATTTTTACAAACTTCAGTGAGTCTGTTGACACAAAACGAGATATATAGTAACTATTTCTGATACCTGATTACGCAGGTCGTTGATATTAGCTATTCTCTGAGGTCGCCCGTTATCGCCCACCGTGAACGTGTTTCTTTTATGTAAAACCTGCAGGAAAAATGAATAATTTTGATTTGTAGATTTTGTTTACGGTATGTGCCGGTATACATACCGATATGGGCATCAAAGATAGCGGTATAACATACAGCCAATGTAAACACACCTCCAACCTCTCCCCCCCCCCCAAGTGGCACAGCGGTACCTTTTTGGACTTACAACGCTAGAAACCGGGTTTCGATACCCGGGGTAACCAACTTGGTTCACCATCAGGAGATGGTATAAGAAGGATAACCAACTTGGTTATTCTGTGATGTCCTCTTTTATACAATCTTATACTAATAATATTATATTTAAACACATCATACATTGGCTTTTAGTAAATGTGTAATGACTGAGAATTAAATTCATAAAAGACCCATTACGCCATTTTAATCTGATTCACACATAAACAGTTGTTATTCTAAGAACTGATGATATGAGCAGCGTCTCCAGCCTTAGTTTATCTGTCGTATCAGGCTTGACGAATCTTCTGGGTTATCTGTGGTTGACATATTATTATATCCCTCTTCGGTTTCAGTAAAGAGTTCTTCTTATATTTACCATTTCAAAATCTAAGACACTTCCTTTATTGTTTTTCACAACTCGTTTTTCTGTTGATACACCAAAAAGGGATTTACTGAGAATGCGGTTATTGTAAAACTCTGTAGAATACTAGAGTGAATAAGATTTAAAAATGCCTGTTCTAAAACTAGAAACACATTTAGGTCAAACTTCAGAAAACTCTCAAATCCGTTCTTAGAATGCATCATTTGTATTCCAGGTTTCAGTAAACGTATTTTTACTCTACGCTGTGGTACTATTACTCCCACATTATCTATTGTACCGAATAGAAACTCCTACCATAACAATGACGCACGAACCAAAACTGTATTGTGAAGAGAATTCTGAACATTAAATCATGTACTTAAAGTTCTCCTTTCAAAATACCAAACACAATCTGTTATTATACGTCTGCTGCATATGGGTAGTCCAGGAAGACAGAATGACAACAGATAATATTTTATAGTCCGTATTAATGTTCTGAGCTGGAACGACTGACAAGCGCGTTTTATAAGAATCGCTAATCTTAAAAATTCTCGAGGGTAATTCTCTCGTTCCAAATCGCTGAATTTCGATGTGTTCCAAACACTCAGTGATTTACGATAACTTGGAAGTTGGCCGTGAGATGAGTATGATGATAAAAGGGGGGGGGGGGGGGTGATATGTCAGAAAAATATTAAATCTAAATAAATTATTTCTATCTAATTTTCTAACAACAATACTAATACCGAAAGACATACTGTATCACAAAACCTTTAAAGACTGATTAAAACGAGAATTCGGGGTTCGATTCCCCGCGGTAGTCACAGCAAATAGCCCTAAAACAAAACAAAATACTGCACTTATATAAAATAATATGAACTCTTCTTAAGATAATTTAGTCTAAATCTATAATAGTTATAGTATACGCTTGGTTATCACAACAAAACTGACATTTTAAACATCAGTAACACTTGAAGTTTTCTATAAAAATTCATAATGTTCATATTATCGCTAGGCCTATGAAAAATTCGCCTCATACCATGATCAAATTTTGATTTATTTATTTATATTATTATCCAGTCGTCGTACCTTATTATCTATCTCTTGCAAGTTAATTAACCAGTTTCACGTAGTCGAGCATGTAACAAAGCAGACTTCTGTGTGCTAAAAACACTGATCATCTGTACAGTTATGAATTAGGACTGGAATTTTAGCCGCGGCATAACGGCTCAAAGAATGGCTCTGAATTTTCGTATGTTTTTTTTTGAAGTACAAACTTTTATCTGATATTTTCGTCATCTCTTGATCGATTTGAGATCTAATTACAGTTTTGGACTCAGGAAGTCAAATCCTTTCGATTGACGTATTTGACCAAGTATTATTTTCGAAATCTGCGTAGCTGAGTTATAGAAAATCCATTAGTAGAGTGAGCTCTCAACGACACCAATTGGGCCTGTAATCCTACAAACATTCAACAATTTTTTTTTGTGTGTAATCATATGTTTCGTAGTAAATACGAAATTGTGTTTGATTGAACGTAATGAGGTTAATATTAACTAAAATTGGTCAACGAAAAAGATTTGGGGGTTGTTTAATTTTTTTTTTCTGTTTTTGTTTTAAGCGAAAAATCCATGTAATAGGCTATTTGCGCTCATTCCACCGCGGGGAATCAAACTCCGGATTTTAATATTGTAATTCCGTAAACTTACTGCTGACTCACCGGGAGACTCGTTTCTAGAATCAAAATATTTGTTCGTGCAAAAAGATATTTCTATGATTCTTTACATGCTACCTGGAAGATACTTGGAATCTATTTTTCGTAGCCATTGCTAGTTTAACTGTGGTGTGTCACTATTGTAGACGAAAACCGTCTACGCCTGATCCAAGTATAGACAAAAATAAATTTTTAACAGATAAAATAGGCTTAACCCAAAATATTGTCCTCGTTATTATTGCTTAAGATAGCTCACTAAGTTAAATTTTCTAGTTATTGTTATTTAAAAGTTTATTTACAATATTTATTCTAATGGCAATTAATGTATAATATTTTGTGAAAGAGAACATAACCATGCCCAAAAATACGGCTGTTATCTGGTAAGTATGGAAGCTAAAATACATACTGCAATTTCTAACAAACCCTAGTAGTTAAAGTGTGTTGAAAAACGCGCTGAGGAAGAGGAGGGAGAAGGAAAGTGTTTGCGGAGAACAAGAGCATCGACCTGAGGTGAAATATACTCGTGCTTTAATAAGTGCAGAGAGGTATAAGGAATAGGTATTTTCGGGCGAAACCAAAGAGGTTCGGGTTTGTTTGTAATTGAGCACAAAGCTACACAATCGGCTATCTGTGCTCAGCCCTCCAAAAGGGTAATCTACTTGGTTCACCATCAAGAGGTGGTATAAGAAGGGTAACCAACTTGGTTCACCATCCAGAGGTGGTATAAGATGGGTGATCAACTTGGTTCACCATCAAGAGGTGGTATAAGATTCAACTTGGTTCACCATCAAGAGGTGGTATAAGAAGAATCAACTTGGTTCACCATCAAGAGGTGGTATAAGAAGGGTAACCAACTTGGTTCACCATCAAGAGGTGGTATAAGAAGGGTAAAGCTTGATTATAAACAGCATAAGTAACAACTTTCTCTGGATTGATGGGATTTTCGAAGGGAGAGTTGGTGAAAATATAGTTGCCATCGGCCACCAAGGATATTGATTTAAATTTTGTTTCCTTTGATCTTATCAGACTTTTGTAATGTGATGCTTCTAGATCATTAATTTATATACGCTTGTTTTCTATAGCAAGAAGAAATGAGCAAAAAAAAAAAAAATCCAAGATAAAAAAAAAAAAGGCGGTTGGGTTTGAGCAAAGCATTCATAGTAACGAAGCAGCGTCCGTTATTGTGTTACTGAACCGGAAATATGCTTTTGATCATAGAATTATTAGAAGTAGCGTGTGCTATGGTAAATTACGACACGCCATCTGAAATAAGGTAAATCGTTCATTTTCTCCACTGTCTTGAGATAAGAGCAAGCTGCTTGAACAAGAACTAAAGAACGAATAAAAAATTGGAGAGTTTTTGTGGCAATGATGACAATTAAACACATATTTCATGGCACTAAGAATTGTAGGATACCTTCTTTGTGAAAATTTTAAGGGAAACTGTAGTAAAATGAACAATAATATAACTCTATGTTTACCCCAAAAAGATAGCACGAAATAAGAATATTTACACTGAAGTATATTCAGTTGTTGTAAAATGTTATCCTCAAAAAAAATAAAACGTGCTTTAAGATATTTCGTGTGCACTTTATATTTTGCGTATCATATAACTTTCGAGCCTACTCGTTACGAACTGGCTCTTGGAAGTGTTCTAACGTTCACGTTTGTGTGACACTTCTAATAATAAGCTCGAAACATAGTAGCGAACATGCTCACTGTGGATCAAAAACGAAGAATTCCGATTCTAGACATCGGTTAAATCGAATCTGTAAAGCTCAAAGGTGATTGGTCTGGGTCTGTAATGCTCAAAAGTGATTGGATTGGACCGGACCTGTAATGTTCAAAGGTGTTTGGTCTGGTTATAATGACAAACAACGATTCAAATCTTAATACACGAACAACTAATGGAGTTCGTAAGCTGTGATTTGATGTAAATGTTCTGTGAATATTACAAATCTCATAACTTACGATGTCAAAATATACAAAAGCTGGTGAAGACGTAACGTCTATACATTGAAGGTGATTAGGTCATCAGAGAGATTTGGTTAGAAATGACCTAAAAACGACGTTAAGGATATCAGCTGATGTCAAAACTTCTTGTGCGTAATTCTAAGATTTCTTCAGCTAAACTTATTTGAGAAAATGAAGGGTAACCAACTTGGTTCACCATCAAGATGTGATATAAGAAGGGTAACCAACTTGGTTCACCATCAAGATGTGGTATAAGAAGGGTAACCAACTTGGTTCACCATCAAGATGTGGTATAACATGGGTAACCAACTTGGTTCACCATCAAGATGTGGTATAACATGGGTAACCAACTTGGTTCACCATCAAGAGGTGGTATAACATGGGTAACCTACTTGGTTCACCATCAAGAGGTGGTATAAAAAGGGTCCCACCACGGGTATCGAAACTTGGTTTCTAGCGTTGTAATCTAGTACTTCTAAATTAGGGACAGCTAGCGCAGATAGCTCTCGCGTAGCTTTGCGCGAAATTCAACAAACGAGTCCTTGCTACCTAAATATTGCCACTATATCGACTATTAGCAATGATAAACACCGATGTTTGGACTATATTTGCTTAGGTGATTTGGGATATTAATTCTGGTTAGATAAGATAGAAAAAACAAAAAAACAACGACAACAAAGCATTCTTGCAATCTCTGACAAGAAAAAAGCCGATCAGTAATAAACGTATCATTGATGCTCTTCAGAAATCTAACATCATTACAGTCAGAGCACAGATAGCCCATTGTGTAGCTTTGTGCTTAACTTCAAACAACAACAAGTGCTAGACTAGAAGGAAGACAGCTAGATAACACCACCCACCGCCAACTCTTGAGCTACTCTTTTATAAAGGAAAACTGTGATTGACCGTCACATTATAACGCCTCCAAGGCGAGAGTGTTCGGTAAGGGTATTCTAGCTCGTGCCTCTCAGATTGCGAGTCGAGTGTCCAAACCATCACCAGGCCAGGTAACAAATGACTTTTGAATATAATTGATGTCCTGTATTTGACAAGTGGAATGTATGAATAGAAACAACCACATAAAAACACAGTCATAAAGACAAAATATATACGTTAGTATAAAACTACATTAAGAATTCAAGGCACGGCATGGCCAGGTGGTAAGGGCGCTCGACTCGCAA
>NW_013669432.1:82252-86039 GCF_000517525.1 Limulus polyphemus
GGGAGATAAACAATATTCCTGTACTTGGAGATAAACAATATTTCCGTTCTGGGAGATAAACAATATTCCTGTACTTGGAGATAAACAATATTTCCGTACTTGGAGATAACCAATATTTCCGTACTTGGAGATAAACAATATTCCTGTGTTTATTAACTTTTGGAATGATGAAATTATTATTATGAGTATTGTATAAAGTGTTTATTCATAAATACGAGATAAAGGTGGGTTCATTTTAACTAGTTTAATGAACTGTTTTTCTGCATCCGCTGTAATGACTTATTTTTTTTATAATTATATCATAATGTTCTATTGAAGTATGATACACATAACATTTCTGCTAATTCGTACACTCTCTGTCACTAGAGTTTAAATATAAGTTAGAGCGCGAGTTGGCCGTGTGATAGGACTTTGGAGTTCGGAACTGGTGAGCCAGGTTCGAATTCCTGCAATGCTCCTACATATTCCCTGCACATTAAGCTGTAGGTGCGTTATAAAAGTGACAGTCCGTATATTAGCGCGTATAGTTAATGGTAGGGTGCTTCTGACTGGCTACCATCCAGTAGTTCAAAATTAGGGACGTTGATAGATAGTTTTCTATAAATACGAGTACGATTATGATTTAATCTGGTGAATTAGGCTTGTGTGAGCCAGTACTGAACCAGTAGCGAGACACACCTTACCGCAGCGCCATATGGTGGTAGCTCAAGGAAACAAATTATATTTCGTATAAAGGCTTCTGACGTTACAACCAAATGATAAAATTCAATTCATTTCTGGTTGTTAAATATAGAGATATATAGGCAATTTAAATTCGTTCTTTTTTTATTCTGACGTTATATGTGGTTGGTACGTATTGCAGTTTCTAGACTAAAACTTTTAAGGCAGTGAGTTACTTTTATCTTGAGAACTTCACTTGTTTATAAATTCCGAGTTTTTAATAAATGAAGTAACTAGAGCTGATGCTGATAATGAACTGCAGTAAGTAAAACCTATTACACACGATATTAACAAAAAAAAAACGACGTAATTCCTGTGCATAACTGAAAACAGTAGATAATAATGGTGTTCATTAGTGTTAAAAACACAAAATTAGTGATAACGGTGATAAATGACGACGTTTCTCGACTTGTTAAACCTGATCAATACGCGAATGCATTGTCGCGAGTTCTTTTCAACGTTTTTAGCGTTTTGTCAACAAAAGACAGACCTTTAAAGTTAGATTACATTTGGAAAATTAATTTTCTTACAGTTGCAAGAGAAGAGAAATTTAATTAAAAATGAATGAAAACTCTCTGAATAAGAGAAACGTTACGAATTACTTGAGCTTATAAGTAAAACAAAACTACACAGTGTGTTTGTAACACCTTCCTGTATCACAACATGAGCTTATAAGTAAAACAAAACTACACAGTATCATTGTAACACCTTCCTGTATCACAAAACTTTACGGTGATTATTCTCGTTCAGGAAAACGACTTGTTAAAAGAATGTGAACATTTTTTTTTAACATTTAATGCATCAAATAATATTGCCATACTTTTTTCGAGACAAGAATATCTTGGATCATGATAACTTACACCGTTGTATCTGTAAACTATTGTCAGTTTCATCTTTTCAATAAGTTAATTAATTGTAGTCATTTACTGATTTCAGCCGAAGTCTGTGTGAAAACCCACACCATGATCAATCTTAGAAAAACCCACCATTACCTTCCCAACTAACCCATCACAGTGATACGATAAACTAAAAGACACTGTTAATATTTGATGAACATGGTATACACAAAGATCTGGGTAGTAAGGGCACGTTTACTAATCAAACTCAAAGTAGACATACGTTTCGACTGATCTATATACATACATATATTACGATAACTCAGTCAGAAGCGTAGAAAACGGGATCCGATCCATCATTAAGACCACGCCCTCTTTATTGATTTTTCTGTTGACATTAAAGCAGATCCTCTTTTAACGTTTTAAAGAAATGTCTACAAAAAAAAACAACAGAAAAACGAAGAAAGAAGTTGTAACAAGGGTTCTAAAAAATAGCAAATATTCAGTAAATTAACGCATGGTGCTATAACGATATTTAGGGTTAACTCGGATACACGAAATAGGGAAACATATAACAAAGAATGTTTTCTTTTTCAAGTCGTAAAACAAAACATTTGGTCATTTGTAGCCTTGCAATGAAATAATGGTTTCGTTAGCGTAAACACAGAGCCTTTTCATAATAGATATGGAATTAACCCTAACCAAATCTTTTCTGCATTAATTAAGATAAGAATATCTTTATCTCAAGTTTGGTTAAAGCTAAGGATACATTTTCATGTCATTTTTAAAACCGAGACTCACTAAGATGTATTTAATAACCAATTACTGTTGGTCGTATGGTAAGGTTTTTACGGATAACTTCTAGCAAACAACCAACAACAATATTATATTTATCATTAAAATACTCTGGTTGTTGGAAACAAATCTAGTATTAACTCAATCCTTATAAATATTATATTTATCATTAAAATATTCCATTACACGTAACAGCTATATAAGGATTGAATTAATACTAGATTTGTTTCCAACAACAGTATTATATTTATCATTAAAATACTCTATATAAGAAATGAGTTAATACTAGATTTGTTTCAAACAAATCGCTCCAACTTACTTACTTATACTTGTACAATACAAACATGAAAACATAATATTTCGGTTGTAGAAGTCAGACATTAAATTTTGTTTAGAAGAAACAGCCAACAAAGACAATGTAGAATATATAAAACTTTCGTAACACAAATATTAAATTAAACTGACTTACATCACGTTAAAACGATTTCCAAAGCTTACTTTGGACCCTTTTCCAAGGACTTTTCCCAGGAAGCTTTGTGTGTGTTTTAATGTTACAATGGGAATGTCATTGTATCAATATTTCTTTTACTTTTGTCCGAGTGTTAACTTTTCCTACTCTTACATTTCTTTAAAGAAGAAGGAGTGGGTGTTTTAATGTTACAATGGGAATGTCATTTACAATGGGAATGTCATTGTATCAATATTTCCTTTACTTTTGTCCGAGTGTTAACTTTTCCTACTCCTACATTTCTTTAAAAAAGAAGGGGTGGGTGTTGTATAATGACTCTCTAGTCAGGAGTTGTCGTAGGAATACCCTCCGCAATGTAAGGGCATGGGTGCGCTATAAGAGTGACGGTCAGATCCCACTATCCGACCACATAGTTGTAACTTAAGACTTACTCGGTATGTGTGGTTGGCTAGATACTTTCCTTTTTGTCCATTAGTTCAAAATTGGAGAAGGCTATGTGTGGATAATTCTTGTGTAGGTTTGTTCGAAAGTTCTATATAATTCTTGTGTATGTTTCTGCGAAAGTTCTATTTAATTCTTGTGTAAGTTTTCTCGAAAGTTCTATATAATCCTTGTGTAGGTTTGCTCGAAAGTTCCATATAATTCTTATGTAGGTTTGCGCGAATATTCTGGATAACTACTTTCCTATTAAGAGATGTAAGACAGGTATCTTTAACTATTTCGTTTACACAAGTTTCCATCAAACGCAATTAACTAATAAAATTGTTGTTGCAAACATACAAATGTTCGAAAATAATCAAAACAAAAGTGAAATTAGAATCTTAAAACTTAAAATATAAACTACGAAATAAATAAAGTCAACTCATAAATAGAAAAAACTATATATATATATATATAATAAATAAAGTAATCAGTTTACCATATGAAGCAGAAAAACGCAATACTTAAGCCATGATTATTGAACTTT
>NW_013669432.1:87008-89597 GCF_000517525.1 Limulus polyphemus
CAACTACATAAATAAGAAAAACTAATATATATATATATATAATAAATAAAGTAATCAGTTTACCATATGAAGCAGAAAAATGCAATACTTAAGCCATGATTATTGAACTTTAACTTCTGAAGATGTTATAAGTTATTATCGTATATTCTTGTATTTCACTGAGATTTGGACTGAAAATATTACATCCACACGAGATGTTTACGACAAGAACTGGCAAGGTTTTCTCTACTATTATTTACTGGGCTTAAACCTAATCCTGTAAAAACATTAGAATAAACAGGATGGAATCCTCAATAGCCGCGGCACTTGAAATTCGTTTAGACAGGATTAGAGTAACTAATGTATGAGACCTTGGGCGTGGCCAAATATTCAATCGAAAGGGTTTGACCTCTTGAGTCCAAAACTGTAATTAGATCTCAAATTGGTCAAGAGATGACGAAGCTATGAGTTAAAAATTTATACTTGCCAAAAGAAAGAGAAACTCGGAGCCGGTCTATGCAATTTAAGGGTTTAAAGTTTCATTATATTGCAATAGAATATGGAAGCCGATTGAATTTTCATTATTTTTTGTCTGCGTGCAACTATTCTGAGCCTGTGAGTTGTTAAGTTTCTTCATGATTTTTCTGTGTGCAACATATTCTGAAATTGTGAGTTTGTTTATTTGGAATTAAGCACAAAGCTACACAATGGGCTATCTGTACTCTGCCCATCACGGGTATCGAAACCCGGTTTCTAGCATTGTAAATCCGCAGACATGCCGCTGTACCACTGGGGGGCAACTTGTGAGTTAAGTTTCTTCGTTATTTTTCTACATGCAACTATTCTGAATTTGTGAGTTAATGTTTCTTTATTACTTTTTCACTTGCAACGTATTTTGGATTTGTAAGTTAAGGTTTCTTCATTACTTGTTTACATTCAACGTATTATGAACTTGTGAGTTAAGTTTCTTCGTTATTTTTCTACATGCAACTATTCTGAATTTGTGACTTAATGTTTCTTTATTACTTTTTTCACTTGCAACGTATTTTGGATTTGTAAGTTAAGGTTTCTTCATTACTTGTTTACATTCAACGTATTATGAACTTGTGAGTTAAGTTTCTTCGTTATTTTTCTACATGCAACTATTCTGAATTTGTGAGTTAATGTTTCTTTATTACTTTTTTCACTTGCAACGTATTTTGGATTTGTAAGTTAAGGTTTCTTCATTACTTGTTTACATTCAACGTATTATGAACTTAAACTTAATTTAAATTTTGTTTCATTGTTTGAATACAAGTACCAAGAGTGACATAGTTATAATTGTGTAAGGCTTGCGGATCCAAGGGTCCAGGACTCGAGACACGGACAAAGCGTTTTTTTGGACGAATGCTGCTGTCTGACTGTTTAACTCCTGGTAAGTAGTTTGAAATTAAGACCGGCCATACCTGAGCCATAAGGGTCACTGACCTGGCCGTTTAGTCCGCATGCACGTAAAGTATCATCCAGGTTGAAAAATTCGGTTGACAATAGCTATAAAACACAGCTTCTAAGCCTATTTCACAAATAAAAAGTAATAATCACAAGAATAGTGTTTCTCAATACAATTGGCATCTTAGCTTGAAAAACAGCATGACGTGTGTTGCGCCTATACTAAAGACTGCCTGTTTGTTGTTAAGCGCAAAGTTACACAAGAGGCTATCTTTTCCTCGCTCACAGCGAATACTGAAACCCGATTTCTAGCGTTATAAACCCCCTGTCTTAACACTGAGCCACCGGCTGTAACCTCTGTTGAATTATTTGTGTTCTACTAGGTTTTAATTTACTTATTGTGAAATTGAATAAATTACGAATATTAACTAGGAATGACATAGCCTGCTGGCTAATATTAACTGGGAATGACATAGCCTGCTGGTTAATGAGGTTAACTCGCTATAATAAATGTCGAGGAATCGAAACCGTTCGCCAAACGTTCTCACACTTTTCGTGTGGGCATTATAATGTGAACGGTCAGTCCCACTACTCGTGGGTGAAAAGTAGCTCAATAGTTGTCGATGGGTGGTGTTGACTTGTTGACTTCCCTCTAATCTGTTACTCCAAAATTAGAGGTGACTACTGATAATAACCTTCGAGTAGGTTTACGCAAAATTTAGTAAACAAACAATTGTTCCCCTGGTGGAGAAATAATAGTCTATTTTCTTACGCAATAATAATTTTTTTTTTATGAAAATCTATCTTGAAATAATTTAAAGAAACTGGTCAATGGTGAGTGGAAACATTTCGGATTTTTTTATGAGCATGCGCGAGGAAACCCTTTTTTAACATATACATCTGAGTGTATAGAAATCGTACATTTTTCGTAAAGCCATTTTTGGGAGTTTTATTTTTTTTTTGTTCAGGTTATTATCTATAAAATTGATGATTGTTACATTGTTTTACTGCTGGTTTTCTTTTACATAAGTGAACTGTGTATGGGACATTGTAATTTAGTTTATTTCTGATAGATTGCAGCAAATGGAAGACATTTCGCACAGTTCAACTATAGAGTTCCATATTCCTCATTGTCTATGATTCAGATTTTTGGCACTGCCCAAGTTACTCAGATTGAATTTC
>NW_013669432.1:90597-94388 GCF_000517525.1 Limulus polyphemus
ATTAGTTACTTATTTTCTTTAACGTACTAAATTAATTTAATTTTTTTTTTTTATTGAAAATTCTATACTTAGAAATTAATTTAAAGAAACTGGTACAATTGGTGAGTGGAAACATTTCGGATTTTTTTATGAGCATGCGCGAGGAAACCCTTTTTTAACATATACATCTGAGTGTATAGAAATCGTACATTTTTCGAAAGCCATTTTTGGGAGTTTTTATTTTTTTTGTCAGGTTATTATCTATAAAATTGATGATGCTTTTCCTATCTTTATATATTTTCAAAATGAAAAAACAAAACAAACAAAAAAACAACTCCCTGGGTAAGCGCAACCCACAGCCTGCTATCCCACATATTTAGGTCCAACATCAAGAAAGATAAAGTCAGAATAAATTTTGCTGACGGCCCGGTATGACCAGGTGGTTAGGGCGCTCGACTCACAATCTGAGGGTCGCGGGTTCGAATCCTCGTCCCACGAAACATGCTCGCCCTTTTTGTCGTGGCGATCAATGTTGGTAAAATAATAGCCCAAGAGTTGGCGGTGAGTAGTGATGACTAACTGCCTTTCCTCTAGTCTTACACTGCTAAATTAGGGACCGCTAGCGCAGATAGCCCTCGTGCAGCTTTGTGCGAAATTCAAAAACAAATAAACAAGTTTGTTGAGAAAAGAAAAAAAAAAAGGTTTACTTTAGTTATGTTTGTTTGCACAGTATTTTATTTGCTTACTTTATGAAATAGACTCGAAATGGGACATTAAGTTGTTTGCTTTGATGCTGTTTTGCTTTTATTTTGCAGCGGTATCATAATTACAGCGTCCTCCAGCTGCATTTCGCTTCTGTGATAAGAATATTACAACCAATGGCAAATAACTCGACGCTTGATGACGAGGGAATAAACTATACTATGGTACACGTCGATAAAGCTGATGCGGTTGTGTCCCGATTTTGTTGTTTCAACTCTGAACGGTATAATGAAGTCAATTAAATACCGCTAGGGGACGTGGGCATCAAACACTCTGGCAACAGCAGCTATCTTTTGTTGTGTGACTTGTGGAAAAATTTGGCACCCATGATTGGTTCAGCATAATGTCTGCTCAGCATGCTGTAGGACTTTCATGTTGAACAAGGCTAAAACAAACACATTGAAATATAGCCTAGCAAAGTAACAAATGATGAATCATTGTCTAACTATAGACGTTCAAAATATTAATATAAAAATGATATGAAATACGAGTTCATTATGATTTTTATCTAATTTTTGTTGAAAAAAAATGAATTAGGGACTTGTATTTTATATATTTTTTTCAAGAACTATAGATTAGACTGTTTGGGGGAAATACCAGCTAGTATCAGTAACATGGGGCTTTCGCGGATGGAGATGAAATCCCACTAACATGACTAAAGAGGGATTCCTGATAAAAAAAACAATTGCGTGAAAATATTCAATGTCTAGCCCTAAAATGCTTCGCAAAATAATGAAAAGAGAATTTTTTATGACTAATAAAATATATAGTGTTCGTGAATCTAAATTCTTTTGTCTGAATAAATGTTATTTTTGTAATTAAATTTGTGTTATTTACACCACGTACAGCACTATTTAATAGCATTGATCTCGTGCGCAGATGTTGCTCTAAGCCTTTATTACGTTTTTTTTCGTCGATATCTATATTTTGATTTCATTCTTAATCTGCTATTGATTAAAATAAATTTTGTTTCCCTATTTGTTTCAATGTATCGAAAGGATAAATATAACAATAGTACGCGCAACAATATTTTACACAGTTTTTATTACTTAATAGATACAATGTTACTTTTACAATAATACTTAAGTGACTTTATAAAACTGTAATTAGCAATTCTCGTGGGCAACAGTGTTGAAGAAACAAAGACTAGGAACCCATAATGGGTCAGTTAAGAAAATATCGTGATTATTTATCTGATGTTTTATAATAAATGTCGTTTCAAAATCGTGATTTGTAGGCTTAACTGTTATACGCTATATGATTTGTAGGCTTAGCTGTTATACGCTATATGATTTGTAGGCTTAACTGTTATACGCTATATACAGATAGTATTTATAATGAACAGAATGTAATTATTAAAATTCGTTATTCTTCTGCAATAACTTAGTCAGTTTTGTTTGCAATTAAGCACAAATCTACACAATGTGCTGACTACTGACTGAAATTATTAAGATTTAATAATTGTTTTTAACAATAATATTAAGCTATCTTTATCCATTTTTTTAGTAACTTATTAGATGGTTCAATTCTTTCTTAATATAGATATTAATCACATAAAAAATCTCAATTGAAAATATTAAAAGCTACCCTAATATGTCAATAAATTTAATTTCAAACGGAATCATTAAGGTGTAAAATGTGTCATAATTCCTTCGCGGGGGTAGAATTTTTGGTAAATTAGAATATCCTATATAAATCAAGGGCGTATCTTTAACCCTAGAGCCTAAGCTGTGTGAAGCTCGCTCTTTGGCGAGTCGATATGACTTGCATTCAGGCCCAGTGCCTGACTTAAACATTTACTTCCGACTTTGGCATCTTGCCCGGTATAATATTTTCGCATCATATCTATCATTGGTAATCTCTACAGTACAGAAACCTTTCAATACCTCATAAGCACTGTTCCAACTATCCCTGAAAAGCTTTTTCCTTGATAGTGCCAACGTTTATGGAGAATAAACTGCGGGAGAAATTTGTTTTTAATCCCATCCCTTCTTATCCCCTCCATTGAGTTTTGTCAACAAGAACGTTTTTGCCTCTCATGTTGATCGCAGTATTCTCAGTCAGTTTCCTTTCACAAAAAGTTCTTATGCAACCATGAATAATGACGCGCCTCAACTGAACGGTTTCGTACTGGTTTCTTCGCATAACAGCAACCCTTAATATTTTTTAAGTTCAGTTATTACCACTTTTTTTACATTACTAGAACAAACAAATGTATTCTTTACGAACTTATCGAATAAAAAAATACTCGTTCCTCAATAATTCACACTCATAAACCCTGAATTTATGTTTATTGGATTAACATGTTAACTTTACACT
The DNA here is from genome assembly GCF_000517525.1 of Limulus polyphemus. Classification (NCBI taxonomy): domain Eukaryota; kingdom Metazoa; phylum Arthropoda; class Merostomata; order Xiphosura; family Limulidae; genus Limulus; species Limulus polyphemus. The sequence goes on from NW_013669432.1 coordinate 93,658, forward strand.
TTTTTTGTTTTGATCTCTGATGTCTAAACGGTAAGTTTAAGGGTTAGATCCCCTCTATGGAGCCCCCTTAGTGGCACAGCGGTATGTTTGCGGACTAACAACTCTAGAAACCGGGTTTCGATACCCGTGGTGGGCAGAGCACAGATAGCCCATTGTGAAGGTTTGTGCTTAATTTCAAAAACAAACAAACAAACCCCCTGTGGACATCGCACAGAGATCCAATTGAGTAATTACACAATAAAACAAACAACAAAAATACTTTTCGTTTTCAAGTCAACAGATGGACGGACTTACAACGTTAAAATCCGGGGTTCATTTCTCTGTGGTGGACAGAGGACTAATACAATATAGGTGTCAACCAATCAAAGATTGAGAAGATCAACTGGTAACGCCAGAAAAGATTATGGAGATAAATGCGTCAACCAATCAAAGATTGAGAAGATCAACTGGTGACGACAGAAAAGATTGTGGAGACAAATGCGTCAACCAATCAAAGATTGAAAGACAAACCGAAGTTCTTAAAAGTAATTCAGTAATATTTCGTTATATGTACAAACTGTGCCATTCTTTTTGTTGTTAATTCAAGACTTTCTGCTCTTTGTTAGAAATACAAACTGTGCCATTCTTTTTATTGTAAGACATGACTTCCTGCTCTTTGTTAGAAATACAAACTGTGCCATTCTTTTTGTTGTTAAGGCATGACTTTCTGCTCTTTGTTAGAAATACAAACT
>NW_013669432.1:94905-98521 GCF_000517525.1 Limulus polyphemus
AACTGTGCCAATCTTTTTGTTGTTAAGGCATGACTTTCTGCTCTTTGTTAGAAATACAAACTGTGCCATTCTTTTTGTTGTTGAGGCATGACTTTCTGCTCTTTGTTAGAAATACAAACTGTGACATTCTTTTTGTTGTTGAGGCATGACTTTCTGCTCTTTGTTAGAAATACAATCTATGCCATTTTTGTTGTTGTTGAGGCATGACTTTCTGCTCTTTGTTAGAAATACAAACTGTGCCATTCTTTTTGTTGTTGAGGCATGACTTTCTGCTCTTTGTTAGAAATACAAACTGTGATATTCTTTTTGTTGTTAATTCATGACTTTCTGCTCTTTGTTAGAAATACAATCTATGCCATTTTTGTTGTTGTTGAGGCATGACTTTCTGCTCTTTGTTAGAAATACAAACTGTGCCATTCTTTTTATTGTAAGACATGACTTTCTGCTCTTTGTTAGAAATACAATCTATGCCATTTTTGTTGTTGTTGAGGCATGACTTTCTGCTCTTTGTTAGAAATACAAACTGTGCCAATATTTTCCTAGTTTAAGGCATGACTTTTTGTAGGTAAGTATGGGTGATAATAAGAAATTTATTCTGAGAATTATTAAATTCATAAGATGAGTTAAAAATGGATGCTGACAAAACAAAAATGGACGGCTTTGTTTGATCATTTGCTTGTTTTTCATTGTAAAGTTATACAATAGGCTATCTGCGCTATGCCCACTGCAGAGTTTTTAAGTCGGCAAAATTCACGCTGATTCAGTGGTTGACAAAATTTGCGTAACAATTACAGCGATGGTCTAAGAGTAATTTACGTAATTAAACTACTAACAGCCCTAACATAAAGTATTAAAAACAACCAATCAGCGACGTTTTCTTATTTGTAATGCCATTCTTATTGTTTCATAAGATATTAAAAATAAGTTACAGCAATTCTATGTACATGTAGTCAGTCAAACTCACACGAATTGGGTCTAAACTTCATCATTCCTGCTAAAAATGTTCCTTTTATTTAAACGTGTTAAAATAAAAAATACAAACTGTACCATCATTTCATATAGTATTCTACAAATGTTTTACATCATTAGTGGCACACAAAAAGTGCTTTTTTTGTCATTTTCTGAGTGACCTATTTGTGCCTTTTTCAGATTGAAGCGTTCGATTATGTTCTTATCAATGTTACTGATAAGTTAGTTTCTTTGTTTTTGTATTTCCGGACGAAGTTATAGCCCTCTCTAAAGTTCAACTTATAGACTATAGGTTTGGTTTTAGTTAAGCACATAGCTAAACAATGGGCTATCTGTGCTCTGCCCTAAACTCTGTTCGAAACCCTGTTTCTAGCGTTGTAAGTCCGCAGACATACCGCTGTGCCACTGGGGGGAGGGGGCTAGACTGCAGGGAAGACACATAGTCAACAATATCCACGGCCGATTCTTGGACTACCACTATTTAAGTGGGATTTTTGCTGTCACTCTTATAATGCATTCGCGGATCCAAATTACAGGCGCGTTGTTATAACAAGCTGACGTGAACCATTGGATTCATGGCCTGGGCACGCTAACCGTTGAGCCACTCTGGCCGTTGCTAATGAGATAGTGGTTTCTTTTCTTTCTTTTTTACTAAATGATAAGACATGTCAATGTGTATCTTTCGGTCATTATGACGATAATAATGATTACCTTTGGTGAAAACGACATTTTTATCATACGATTTCAGCTGGTAATAACAGTCTGCAGATGATGTACAAGTACGGAAACTTACTCTTATCGCTATGAGTATAATAAAAAAATATATATTTTGTCCATTGTTAAGGCTTCTGTTTATTCTTTATTTTAACTACATCGCCATCTAGTGGCCTGAACTATTTTGACCATTTCTGGAAACCCAACGCACTATGTAAATTTTTTACAAATAAACGCTATTCACGATACTTTATAGTCTGAGATTTTATAGTTACAGATTTAACGTTACAAAATATTTTTCAGTAAAAATAATTTAGTTGTAATTTTACTTCAGGGTTAAACGTTTAATGCCAAAAGATTTAACGTCACATATTCTAATGCCACAAGATTTAACGTCAGAAATTCTAATGCCACAGATTTTACCGTTACAGATTTTAATGTCATAAATTTTACTGTTATACATTTTACCGTTACAGATTTTAACGTTACAAATTACTTTTCAGTAAAAATATTTTAGTTGTAATTTTACTTCAGGGTTAAACGTTTACTGCCAAAAGTTTTAACGTCAGAAATTCTAATGCCACAAGTTTTAACGTCACACATTCTAATGCCACAAATGTTACCGTTACAGATTTTAACGTCACAAATTTTACCGTTACAGATTTTAACGTCACAAATTTTGCCATTACAGATTTTAACGTTACAGCTCATTGATTAGAATTGTTTTGAATAGATTACACCACAAGTTTCAATAAGTACACATTTAAACATTTTTTTTTTTCTGAAGAGGAAACTGAGATCGGAAAGAATTCGGCTCTGCTTATCATGCAAATGCTTCAGTCAACAAAGTTATCGTGTAGCGCAGATAGCCCTCGTGTGGTTTTTCGCGAAATTCAAACCAAACCAAGTTATCGTTTGTTTGTTTATTTGTAATTAAGCACAAAGCTACACAATGGGCTATCTGTGTTCTGACCACCACGGGTATCGAAACCCGGATTCTAGCGTTGTAAGTCCGCAGACATACCGCTGTGCCACTGGGGCCCAAGTTATCGCGTTTCGAATATCCCATTTCTCAGTTTTCTCCATTTTTCACTCGATATTAAGAAGAGAAAGCTAGAGATTTTCCCAGCTAATAAAACCAGAAATCAGTCTAGTTGATTAGTATAACCTCTGGTAATCAAAATCACAGTTTTTCACTAACTCCGTAAAAAAAAAAAAATCTAGTTTTAAGGGACGTTGTTACAAGCTAGTCCCTGTTATTCTAGCTTAAAAGTTGAGAGGAAGACTTAAGTGTTTCTACATGAACCAAAACAAAGGTGTTTTGTTATAAAGTGTTTTCTTGATTTCGGTCTATTTAGCAAGATAATAACAACATCGTGTGTTGGCTACAGTTTTGTATTAAGCTATCTGACTGGACATTTGAACAGTTTGTTTGATTCTGGAATTTCGCGCAAAGCCACTACCTGCACCAGCCGTCCCTAATTTAGAAGTAAGAGAATAGAGGAAAGGCGGATAGTCAATACCACCCAACTCCAACTCCTGGGTTACTCTTTTACCAACGAAAAGCTCAGCTTATCCTTTGAGAGTCTATAATTCCTTAAATTTTATAGACATTTTTAATATATTTTAGGAGCTTCATTAAGAATCTTTAGCTGACCCTGCTTGGCCAGGTGATTAGGACGCTCGACTCGCAATCTGTGGGTTACGGGTTCGAATCACCGTCCCACCAAACATGCTCGCCCTTTCAGCCGTGGGGGTGTTATTATGTGACGGTTAATCCCACTATTCGTTGGTAAAAGAGTAGCCCAAGAGTTAGCGGTGGGTGGTGATGACTAGCTGACTTCCCTCTAGTCTTACACTACTAAATTAGGGACGGCTAGCGCAGATAGCTCTCGTGTAGGTTTGCGTGAAATTCAAAAAAAAAAACATGATA
>NW_013669432.1:99415-107176 GCF_000517525.1 Limulus polyphemus
CGAAATTCAAAAACAAACAAACAAGAACCTTTAGCCCAAACTACTTAAAGAAGATGATAAAAACAGGTTTGTACGTCACGTGACATTTTAATAAGCCAACCATCAAATATTCATGGTTGATATTCACTCATGTCTAACAACAACCGATAGTCTGTATCCTATGTTTTATTGATTTCACCGTGACTTTTCCGTTTTTAGCGCCGGGTATGGTCTGGTGAATCTGCGTGTCGAGAGTTCGAATCCCTTCACTGAACACGCTCACCCTTTTAGTTGTGAAGGTGTTATATCGTAATGGTCAATCCCACTTTTTTTTTTGGTAAAAGAGTAGTCCAAAAGCTGGCGGTAGGTGGTGATGACTAGCTAGCTGCCTTCACTCTAGTCTATCACTTCAAAATTAGGGAGGCTAACGCAGATAGCCCTTGATTAGCTTCGCGCGAAGCTTCACAAATATACAAATTTTCCAAAAGACAAGAGTCATGCTACTTTCTAAAGGAACGTCATTAAACATATAAATGTTACTAATACGTCGACCTAATACGTTAAATTATGTAAAAATGCCGACATGTTTGTTTTCAAAATATTTTTCAGGAACTTTTTATTTGGCCTCTTGGAAATGTCTTCCTTAAAATATCTTCCAGGTCTGTGCAACGTGAACACTTATATAACTCAAGTACAATAATAATGATTACGTAAAGGTGACGTTATTCGTTTTTTGGTATTAGCGATTTCATAACGAAATGTAATCAATGCGATCCTCGTATCAAAAAAATTGAACAAACTAAGAAACATTCCAATATTTTACAGGTTACGACGTATCCAATTAGCTTTAAGAAGTAGGGTGATATTAATAGAAAGCCTGATTTAGAAGTTCAAATAATTAAAATAGAAAATCCTTTCTTTAGGTAAACATATCAAGTATGAAAGCATGAAACAAAACAACGAGTCTTACTTAATTCAAGCAATATTGTGAGTATTTTTTCGAATAACGCTGGGCGAACAAGTGTAGAAGCTTGTATAAAACTAATTTAACAAGGATAGCTTTACCATCTTCACTTAGAAACACGGATAACTGTACCACACTGTTGCTTAGTAACTATATGACGTAATAAAGCTTCAGAACGATTAAGGATTCTACCTTATCTATAGACTTTGTGTCTGTCAGACAACTAGTCAGCTGCAAAGAACGAATACATTGTTAAAACATTGAATAAAGCCAGATTTAAGAAATGGCAACTGGAAATTTGATCAGGTGTCTGATTAATATAAATAAATAATAATTTTTCAATAATTCAATTTACTAGTCCTGTAATCACGCGAGTTAGTGACGAAATATTTATCTTCAAAATTATGTAACTTTTGCAGTGACACAAAGGAGGCTTCGAAGATCTAACCCAAATCTTGAAAGAGAAGAAGGGGGGTCTGTTCTAAATCTTATTTTTCCTGGGGCGCATGATTTTTAAACTCACTCTTGCCAAAACACCTCCCAGTGGCACAGCGGTATGTCTACTGACTTACAACGCGACTCATAGAACAGCTATGAATTTTATTTTATGTTTTTCAAGTATAAAAAATCAACCCCTTTCGATTGATGTATTTGACCATGCCCAAGGTCCCATAGATTAATTTACTCTAATCCTGCCTAAAATAATTTCAATTTGAGGGTAGACTGGTAAAGATCCTGATGAGTAATAAAATTGAATCCGGTATATGCGCGCCCCATGCTTGGTATTGCTGGCGCACACAATAAAAAATAGCTAATACAAAAAAAAGATCTCATACATTAATTTATTCGAATCCTGCCTAAATGACATTCAAGTGCCGCGTCTATTGAGGATTCCCTCTTGTTTTTTTTTTCAAGCCCAAACTATTAGCTCTTAGCTCCGCCATCTCTTGACAAATTTGAAATCTAATTACAGTTTTTGGAAACTCAGGATATCAAACCCTTTCCACTGATGTATTTGACCACGCATACGGACTCGTACATTAATTTACTCTAATCGTGCCTAAAAGAATTTCAAGTGTCGCGGCTATTGACGATTCCTTCTTGTTTAAATGAAAAAAAATATTTCCAGGTAATATTTTTCAACATTAAGAGCCCCTTTTTTAATTGAGTCGTTTAATTTACTACTTTGCATGTTGTATACATTATTCTATAAGTTTGCTCAAATAAAAGAGTGGACTGAATCAGTGAGAAACAGTTATTGATCGCCCGATTTGTTGTTGCAAACTTCCCTTCCCTTGCATACACACACACACACACCTAGCAACAAGCGAAACTGTTTGCTGGGAAATTATAGTATTTTAGCTAAATTAAAACTACGTAATAACATTCACATTAAGCGTGGTAACTAATTAAAGTATATGTGACAAGTACAGAGAAAGTGAAAAGGGGAAATGTTTCCTGAACGTGTTGAACGTTAAACTACAGTGTTTAATAACAGTAGAGTTAAAACATCATATAAATCCAAGAGTTAACGTTCTCACAACTTCTTCCAGCTTTGTTATTCAACAGTTATTACAAGGTAAACTTATACAATACTGCAACCAACATAAAGCAACCGAACACTGATCTGGGACTTAAAAGTTAACCAGTGTTTCGGCGCCATTATAACGTTACATTATAAAATTAGCACACTAAGAACTGGATTGTTTCGAAATTCGCGCAAAGCCACACGAGAGCCGTATGTGCTAGCCGTCCCTAATTTAGCAGTGAAAGACTAGAGGGAAGGCAGCTAGTCATCACAACCCACCGCCAACTCTTGTTACTCTCTTACCAACGAATAGTGGGATTGACTGCCACATTATAACGCCTCCACGGCTGAAAGGGCGAGCATGTTTGGTGGGACGGGGATTCGAACCCGCGACCTTCAGATTACAAGTCAAAAGCTCTAACTACCTAGCTGCTTTCCCTCTAGTCTTTCAATGCTAAATTGGGGACTGCTAGCGCAGACAGCCCTCGTGTAGCTTTGCGCGAAATTGAAACCAAACCAAGCTGTGGCCACTGTAGGGACCGCACCCCGAGTTTTAGTATGCTTACATCATCATTTCATTATCTGAATCATTTCTGTAATACTTTTTACATTACTGAAATTCAATGTCTCAGACTACTCTAGGATTATGATACCACATCGAGGATTTTGTAACATCACGTTTTTATAATATTGTTAGAATAGCAAGAAAAAAAACAACACTCAAAACTTTTTATTTATTTCCCCTATGAATAGACCGTTTCAAACAATTCGCAACCAATTCAATGAATGACGTATAGAAAACATAGCTCTACGTGCAATATACCCTCACAATCAAAGGTTTCGAATTCTGGTCGCTTCCTTGTACCCTTTGTAAGTAGCGTCACGAAGAGGCAGGAATTTTAAAACAAATTATAATATCAAAATAAAAATACAACGAGGTCGATATTTTTAAAACTTTTATATCTTAGGCTTCCTATTGAGAAAAAAAAAAGAGCAAAATATACGACTTAACCGGCCGAAGACATTTGGGCAATTTTCAAATTGATTCTAAGAAAGTTTATTAAAAATATAAATCTTACCGGATGACGGGCAAGTACCATGTGTTTTTTCTATATATATACGCTAATGAAAATGTAATGTTCTACTGCCTTTTTTTTTAGTACAGTTTTACTTATGATGTTATCCTCTTAGTTAAGCTAGTGTTGAAATTAGTACAAGATCTCCGTTGATGGACTGTAGCCATGCATAGTTTTAGTTAAATAAAAATAACAAAACATATTTAGGCCATAACTTTAATGAGATAGTTGCTACGCTCTTTACATTTTAAAGTTCACTGACCACAGTGAATTTTGCAATAACAATATTTCAATGCTTTGCGACTTGACAGCCACTGACCTTAGGAAAGGCATATGTAGCCTGGTCAACATTCATTTTACACAACTGGTGCCCCACATTGGCTCTACGGTACGTTTACAAGCTCGGGTTTCATCCACGTGATGGACAGAAAATACATAAACCACTACTAAGATAAAACTTCGACACATTAAAAATAAAAGCTTGTACGTTCTATAGAACTACCTTTCTAAAACTTTATATTAAATAGAAAGTAATGCAGATGAACATTAGTGATGATGTTACATAATGATAAGTGTGTATTAAAGAAGTAATATATTGAACATATAAGTGGCTTAACTTTTCTATATAAAATATGTTTAAAGTTTATTAATAAGTCAATAACAAGCTTCTGTTTGTATATTACTATCACACATATATGGTAATCTTTTAAAGAAATTAATAGTGATAGTTCGTTTTTGGTGTGATAACTATATGTCTGCAACTACATTTTTTTATTAAAATAAACGAACAGCACCACTATGTAGTCAGGTAGTTTTGTAGTAATATTATTAGAGTAAAAGTGTAATACTATGAGTAGACAGGTTAGTTTTTGTAGTAATCTTAATGCAGTAAAAGTATAATTCTATGAGTAGACAGGTACTTTTTGTAGTAATCTTAATGCAGTAAAAGTATAATTCTATGAGTAGACATGTAGTTTTTGTAGTAATCTTAATGCAGTAAAAGTATAATTCTATGAGTAGACATGTAGTTTTTGTAGTAATCTTAATGCAGTAAAAGTATAATTCTGTGAGTAGACATGTAGTTTTTGTAGTAATATTATTACAGTAAAAGTGTAATACTATGAGTAGGTATGTAGTTTTTGTAGTAATATTAATGCAGTAAAAGTATAATTCTATGAGCAGGCGGGGCATCGAAACCGGTTTCTAGCATTGTAAGCCCGCAGACATACCGCTGTGCCACTGGGGGGGCTAATGAGGAGAAACCCTCTATTACCGAAAGTATGCTGTACTAATACTTTTGGTTGCGTGTCATACTTAAATTTAATGAGTAGGAACCTTCTATTACTGAAAGTATGCTGTACTAATACTTTTGGTTGCGTGTCATACTTAAATTTAATGAGTAGGAACCCTCTATTACTGAAAGTATGCTGTACTAATACTTTTGGTTGCGTGTCATACTTAAATTATGAGTAGGTACCCTCTATTGCTGAAAGTATGCTGTACTAATACTTTTGGTTGCGTGTCATACTTAAATTTAATGAGGAGGAACCCTCTATTGCTGAAAGTATGCTGTACTAATACTTTTGGTTGCGTGTCATACTTTAAGAGTGGACGAGGTTTAGTTTTTGATAATTTTTAAACAGGTAATATTATCATTTCGTCACTAAATTATTTCAAAGTTTCTGTTATTGATATAATATTTCACATGAATTTCTAAGAAGTCTCGCTGAACTTAGCTCTTCACATAAACGTAAAAGTATTTAAATGCATAAACGGCATTTCTACATACAACATGCTTTTTGATATGTCTTCGGACCTACAATGCTAGAAACTGGGTTTCGATACCCGTGTTGGGCAGAGTAAAGATAGCCCGTTGTGTAGCTTTGTGCTTAATTACAAACACGCATATAAACTTTCTTTTATGATGCCTCTATAGTATTACTTAAAGTAATTATTTCTACGTGTTGTAGCTATTCCAGACATGTATAAGAGTAAAGTGGCAAGTATCTGTAAAGTTCAACCATGAAATGATCATTAGGTATTAAACTTAAACTATGGAAAACGCGCGGGACGGCTCGCGCAGATAGCCCTCGTGTAGCTTTGCGCGAAATTCAAAACAAACAAACAAATTCCACTTATTAGTTTGTCTGATCAAACGGTATGCATACGTAATCAGAAGACAGACTAACAGTAAAAGTGTAAATTAATAAGATATTGAGTTGGCAAAAAATAACTTGTGGGTATGTGTTGTTACTTTTCCATCCATCCACTGTGGAATTAACAAAGAACAAAAATTTAAATTTGAAATTAGGAAGTTAAAGAAAAAAAAAGGTTTACACAAACTGCTCACTAATTACAATACTCGTGTAACTTAAAACTTTTCCACAAAGATTATACCGCTAAGTTACACTTACATAAAATAACTATCTACCACAGAGAGATCATGTGTCACAAAATGGTTGTTTCGATATAACCTTGTACTACAAAGTGGCTATGTGTCACAAAATGAATATGTATCACAAAGTGAGCATGTATCACAAGAAATGATATACTACAAATTGACTATGTGTCACAAAATGAATATGAATCACAAAGTGAGCATGTATCACAAGAAATGATATACTACAAATTGACTATGTGTCACAAAATGAATATGTATCACAAAGTGAGCATATATTACAAGAAATGATATACTACAAATTGACTATGTGTCACAAAATGATTATTTATCACAAAGTGACAGTGTTACAAGAAATGGTGTATTAGAAAGTGATTATGTGTCACAAAATGATTATATATATATGTATATCACAAAGTGATCATGTGTCACAAGCTTCTGCTGTATCACAGAGATATAATAATCTGCACAAAATAATCATTAATTACGACTAAATGATCACATACCGCTCGCTGACAATATAATGATCAGCTGAGATCTTTATCGTTATCTGACATAAATTTATAACATATACGTCTTAATCAGACTTTGACGAATCAATTAGATTACATTGTTCGTCGTGTACGTAGATATTAATCACACAAAATCAGTCTTATAACGTAAGTTAAGTGGGGAGTATACACCATGTCAGGAGCTCGATCTCTTCACAGGTTTGGGTATTTTCGTTTGAAAGAATATTGATTTTTTTTTCTTTCACGCGCATTATTTTTGTTGCTCGCTTCTTTTTATCGGCATCAGATAATACTGATACGATTCTTTCTCTTACTTGAAGATCTAAATTGTATTACTTCAGCAGAATATCAAGGCGCCATGATTTGAAAGCTGCACTTTCTTAATGAAGGTCATTCGAAGATAAGAATCCTATCTCGTAAGTGTTTTAATAAATTAACTTCAAATCCAAAAGCTTTGATTATCCGTCTGCTGCTTGCTAATTTGTTAATTTAGAATTATTTTTTTTATCACTAAACAACAAAAGGTGCAATAAAAACACCCTCAAGTTCGATTGTCTATTGTTAAGCACAAAGCTACATAATGGACTATCCGTGCTCAGCCAACCACGGGTATCGAAATCCTGTTTTTAGCGTTGTAAGCTAGAAGACATACCCCTGTGCCACTGGGGAGGGGGGGGGGCGCAGATGATCGGTTTGTTTGTTTGTCTATTGTTAAGCACAAAGTTACACAATGGGCTATCCGTGATGCGCCCCCTACAAGTATCGAATCACGATTTTTGGCGTTACAAGTCTGTAGACTTACCGTTGAGCCACTTCGATAACAATATTATAAAACAATTCCGTACGATATTTTTCTCCAATAAACTCAACAGATCCAGCGTGGAATATGATAATAAAATATCTACATTTCAATACGTCTTACGTACTAGTGAGAAAAAAATAATAATACCTTCTTAAGACGTATATGTTTTAAGGCTCGTGGTGAGAAAAATGAACTTATAACGTTTTATGTTACTAGTTACAACTGGAGGACTGATAACATGTGCTGTGTTACCTTCCACGGTGAGAGGACTGGTAACATGTGTTATGTTACCTTCCACGATTAGAGGACTGGTAACATGTGTTGTGTTACCTTCCACGATGAGAGGACTGCTAACATGTGTTATGTTACCTTCCACGGTGAGAGGACTGCTAACATGTGTTATGTTACCTTCCACGGTGAGAGGACTGGTAACATGTGTTATGTTACCTTCCACGGTGAGAGGACTGGTAACATGTGTTGTGTTACCTTCCACGGTGAGAGG
>NW_013669432.1:108150-108941 GCF_000517525.1 Limulus polyphemus
ATAACATGTGTTATGTTACCTTCCACGGTGAGAGGATTTATAACATGTGTTATGTTACCTTCCACGGTGAGAGGACTGGTAACATGTGTTATGTTACCTTCCACGATGAGAGGACTGCTAACATGTGTTATGTTACCTTCCACGGTGAGAGGACTGATAGCATGTGTTGTGTTACCTTCCACGGTGAGAGGACTGGTAACATGTGTTATGTTACCTTCCACGGTGAGAGGACTGATAACATGTGTTATGTTACCTTCCACGGTGAGAGGACTGGTAACATGTGTTATGTTACCTTCCACGGTGACAGGACTGATAACGATTTACGTTATCTTTAACCAAGAGAGAACAGAAAATAGGATTTATGCTGTTTTCCGATGTGAGAAGTCCGATAAAACAGGTTATGACGATTTTGTGAGTTTTTTCGTGATGCACAAGTTCATCACTAAGCAAAGATATTACAGAAAATATTTCTTTAAGTTTAATTTTCTTGTATATCCTGACGCAGAAGTTAAAGTATTTCAAGAAAGTAACGTATTCTCATCAGGAAAGAATATATAACTTTAAAAACTAGTTCAGTAACCCGTTAGTACAGTATTTGAATTACACAATGTATGAAATATGATATAATACTGATATCCGAAAATCTTTTATATTAGACGTATACTATTTTATCACAATCTTAGTTTCAGTAACCTTTATTAATGTTTTGAGAACCAGGGTGCTATACCTTTTTGTTTAATGTTTTGAGAACCAGGGTGCTATACCTTTTTGTTTAATGTTTTGAGAACCAG
>NW_013669432.1:109865-112082 GCF_000517525.1 Limulus polyphemus
GTCGAACGGTGACAGCGTCCGATAACATTTATATCTCTTTGACCATATTATTATCCACCTTTTATAAATAGACCGGAAACTATATAAGGCATGGTTATAATTATTAGGACGTCGTGAAAATAATTCCGGTAGAAGGAGCAAAAAATTACGGGTTTAAAAGAGTTAACAACGTTTTCGGCCGTAATCCTCATATACTCTCAGTATACTTTCTTCGTATAGATTGTACTGACCTTCAAGCTCAAAGAACCAAATGTACCATTTATCTGTGTGAGAAAAATGATGATATAGTAAACCAAGTGAGTCCTGAGCTTAATATCATAAATACAGCCCCCACGCCTTCAGTGTTTTAGCGATAATTATGAGGGCTTACAACACTAAAAAAAACGGGTTTTGATACCGGTGGTGGACACAACACAGATAGACCATTGTGTAGCTCTTTGCTTAAAAACAAACAAATATAAACAGCCGCTGTTACCAACTTATTTTTAGCACAACTATTTACTTCTGATGCAATTCTCACATAGTTAACTCTTGTATTACAATAATATTTGTCCTACTCTGAACATTTTTAGGAAAGAGTTAGAATACCCCCCCTTTTTTTAGGTACAGCTGTTGTACTCAACGATATCTAAATTTTAAGTAATAATTTGTAATAATATAAAAAATACAATCTTTGTGAAAACTACCCCCTCATGACTGTTTTGACTTGTAGTTCACACATGATGGTCGAGCTTAAGCGAAAAGTTTCAGCAGAGTATTTAAAATCTAACCTTATCATTCAACTTTAAACTTAATTTTCGTATTTATATCAATTACAATTTGTTAGTAAGCAGCTTATTAAATAAATTTTGGGATTAACTTTTGTTTATTTTAAAAGCTCTTTTACAAAAAATCTTACGCATTTTTATGAAAAATGAAGCTGCTTCCATACCTTTAATAAACAAGACTGTTCAACCTTTCGCTTATAGAGGGGTGGTCGCATAGAGGATGGAAACATCAGATGGTCTTGATGTGTTACTTATGTGACTTAATTAACGAAAAAAAAAATTTTTTTAAACACATTCGCCGTAAGCATTATTGGTATATTTTGTTGATTTCTGCGTAAATATTTAGGAATAAGTCAAAAATATGTAATTTCGTATAAATGTTATTTTTATATAGTCACAGTTTTCTCATGCGTAAGTAAACTGGCTATAAATAGGCCTGTGATTATATAAAATAATAACAAAAAAAAAAGATGATTTTGCAGTGCATGTTACATAAAATCAATGTATTTTGTCGCAAGACAATAAAATCTTCGAAAGTGCCACGTTTTCCTGTTTTTTTTTTTCGTAGCTGCATCAAGGTGTAGAACTGGAAGATATCTGACTTAATAAAAATACTTGGGGAGTTTAAGTTTAAAAACAAATGTGATTTTGTAAAAAGCAAACGGAGGTATTGACCTTTCAGGAAAAAAAAACTTTTACATAAATCGATGTTTAACTTGTACATAACAATGAAGGGTTGGGTTACTTACATAACAATGAAGGGTTGGGTTACTTACATAACAATGAAGGGTTGGGTTACTTACATAACAATGAAGGGTTGGGTTACTTACATAACAATGAAGGGTTACATTATCTACGCAATGATAAAGGGTTGGGTTATTACATAACAATGAAGGGTTACATTATCTACGCAATGATAAAGGGTTGGGTTATTTACACAATAATGAAGGGTTGGGTTATTTACACAATAATGAAGGGTTCGGTTATTTACATAACAATGAAGAGTTGGGTTATTTAAACAACGATGAAGGGTTCGGTTATTTACAGAACAATGAAGGGTTGGGTTATTTACATAACAATGTAAGGTTGAGTTGTTATTTACATAACAATGAAGGGTTGGGTTATTTACATAACAATGTAAGGTTGAGTTGTTATTTACGGAACAATGAAGGGTTGCATTATGTACATAACAATAAACGCTCGAATTATTTACATAACAATGTAAGGTTGAGTTGTTCAACCTTTCAAAATTAGTAACAATAGAAACTACTTGAACTATAATAGGAGCTAAGAAGTAAAAAAAAATTATAAATTAATTCAGTATTTCTTACAAATTTGTTGATTACGACATCCTTTCAAATACTTTTTTTAGGGTGAAACATTACCTTCCTTATACTGCCGGCCCGTAATCTACGGGTCGCGGGTTCGAATCCCCGTCCCACCAAACATG
>NW_013669432.1:112342-115657 GCF_000517525.1 Limulus polyphemus
AGATAGCCCTCGTGTAGCTTTGCGCGAAATTCAAAAACAAACAAACAAACATTATACTGTTTTATTATTAAGATAAACCGAGTCCTTCCCGCTCAACTCTATTTATTATATATTCCGAGAATGTTCGGGTTATCTAAATTGATCCTAACCGTTTTTCAACTGTCACGTAATAACTCGTTTTTGTTTATGTTTTCCGAAAATGTTTCTTTGATTATATTAAGAGAAAAAACATAGTAAATATGATACCCTAAAAATAGTTGCTTGAAATGAGGGCCTAGTAGAAGCTATAACGTAAATGAGAATCGAGAGTACTTCTTCCTCAACAACCGATTTTCATTTATAGAGTAACTATTTTTTCTCCTCGAGATTGTACAACAACAGAAATGTTTCAGAGCCAATCTTCCTTGTCTTTGTTTGCATTGTATATAAAACGAAACATCTCTATCAAGCACCAAACATATAGAGATCGGTTATAGATTTATTTGAATGTTTTTGTTACCATTTGTACTGTTTTTATATCTTTTGAATATTATTTTATATTCTGAGTCAACAGAGAACTGTAATGTAGAAGGTGATGTATTCTGAAGTTTTTGCGTTGACTACAGAAGGCAGATTAACACCAATTCTACATATCTTTCAGCCTTTTTTTACATGATATTGAATGTTTATTCACCTTTAAATCCACTGTATTATGCTATATATATAAAGGTTTTATTAGCATTTTAATCTTGTTTGTTGTAAAGTTGTTTCAATTTCATTTCTTTATGGGACTAACAGTGGCTTATAATGCTAAGCATGCCGAGCTAAGGATCTGAAAGTCCAAGTTATCGATCCCACTGAACGTGCCCTGCACTTTTAGTTGTGTATGCGTTATCATAAAGTCGGTAGACTCTATGTGTAGGGATGGCCAAGTACTCAATAGGCTTAATACAAACATGCACCCTAAACAAAATAACAATGACAGAGAGTTTTACTTTAAAAGATGATTGCCACTCACTTTTATTTGATTCTCTACCCGACAAGCCCAAAAACAAGCTAAGAAACTATTGCTAAGATACCAAACCGGAAAGTGACCAACCCACCAAATTGTCATCTTTCGTCTTCTTGTTTCACTCGAGATAACTCTACAACTACTTTATCACTAACGTCAGTTTAAACCTAAATCCACTCTATGTGTTTCTGGGAAGTGCACGATGTCATTGTTTAGTCGTAATAACTTGTTGTAATTAAAAACAAATTGTAATTCTAGTGTAAATAATGTTATCATTACCTCTTGAAGTTAGCTTTCTTACAGAAGTTTGTTGTTCCTTTAAGAAGCTTAAGTATAGGGTGAAACAGGAATTACCAGTCAATAATAGATCAACATTATATGACTGTAACAAGTATAATACTCAGTCCTTTGTACACTATACAAACGGTGTCTTTAAGGAGTCAGCCCGAAAAAAAAAGAAATCAATACACGAGTACAAAATGTTTACGAGGTCGGTCGAATTGATCGACCTCGTAACGATAGTCTGTAATAATCAAGACATGTTTTGACTCAACTTGGTTTTTCTTGTTTGTATGTCCTAACTTCTTAGTTACACTACATTGATACCTACCCTGACATGACCATGATATCATGATAAGCAAACTGTATACCAACAGTCAGGAATATATAACTTCCAAATGCAGTAATATTAAAGTCAAGTATGCATTTTACAGTGTAACATTAAATTATAATATTGGAAGTCAAGTATGGATGATCTGTGTATAGCTGTATCATCCATATATTCGTGTTTGTATTCTTTTTAGCACTGCCATCCCTACATCATTTTACATTTACGAAGTGTTTTTTATTACTTGTAACAAATACAATCAACTTTCTTAGTCTGTTAAAAGTCAGACAAAACCCTGGTGGCGGAAGGTCCTGTTGTCCACTACCCTTTCCTATGGTGAGCAGCTCAAAATTAAGGACGGTCATACCTGAATCCCAATGATCTCCATAAGGAACGATTCAGGTCGAAAATAAGAATACCTTTGGTTAATTGCCTTACTTTATTTAGACTAAGGTAAAGTGACGTAATAGGGAGTATTTAAAATTTACTTTGATTTTTCATACCAATTGGCATGTTTGTATATTTGAGTTTTTGTTTTTATGAATATCATGCAAAACTACTCGGGGTTATATGCGCTAGCCCACCCTAATTTTGAAGTGAAAGTCAACACCACCCACTGTTTACTCTTGGACTACTCTTTACCAACAAGTATTGGGACTGATCGTCACATTATAACGTCCCCACAGCTGAAAGGGCAAGCATGTTCGGTGACGAAGATTCGAACCACGAGGTCACGTCGAGCATATGTGAGAAATTCTAATTCGAGATTCTGATACATAATTGAGAGTCAGGAGTGAGCCATATTTCTTGGAAAAGTTCTAACGGTTTTAAGAAATGTGAATAATTTCTTCTGTTTTATGTAACGAAATCATTTCTTAATCCTTTGTTCTTTCCAGACTTTCCTTGGTGAGAACATTTCCTGGTAAAAGCTAGTATGAGGTAATTGTTTTCTCATCTTTTTATTAAACGTGATAGATTTACTGATTCCTTCTCTTTATTTTAAAAAACAAATGTGTCTTGCCGTTTCTTCGAATTGTAAGCGTACAGTAAAACAGAACTCATTCACTTCACACTTTGTTCCTATTAGATCCTAAAGCTATCAGTTAACTAACTGTTACATCTTGATTATATACGATACTTAGCCTGTTATTCTATGAAGTGGTTGTCCGGTTGTTTAGTCTCGTTTCTATTAGATCCTAAAGCTATCAGTTAAGTAACTTTTACATCTTGATTATATACGATACTTAGCTTGCTATTCTAGAAAGTCGTTGTCCGTGCTAGACTCATTACTATTAGATCCTGGAGCTTTCAGTTGATTTGCTTCTGCGTTTTGATAATATTAAGATTAGCATAATACTCTGTGTAGGGTATTTCGAAAAAAAAAGTTATCAGTTTGTAAAAAAGCGTATATCGAGTGAAAAACAATTCATAAAGTCTAAAGTTGTTATATTTAAATACCACGTGTTGTGCTCCTAAAGATCATTCATGACCAAATGTTTGTTGTTTAACAATTTAACTCCGACACATGTAAATAGCATGAAGGACGTAAAGGAACAAGATCTATACTTGGACAGGAGTGAGTGGCGAAGTATTGTGAGGTAATGCAGTGGACAAGCTTTTAGCCTGATAAGAATAAGAATAAGAAGATACCCTTAATTCCGTGCATGTGGCCCGGCATGGCCAAGTGGTTAGGGTCACAGGTTCAAATCCCAGTCCC
>NW_013669432.1:116560-117843 GCF_000517525.1 Limulus polyphemus
AAGCATCTATTATTGTCGTTGTTCAAAGCGGTAGGCTTCTTTTACTGTCGTTATTCAAAGCGGTAAGCATCTATTATTGTCGTTGTTCAAAGCGGTAGGCTTCTATTACTGTCGTTATTCAAAGCGGTACGCTTCTATTATTGTCGTTGTTCAAAGCGGTAGGCTTCTATTATTGTCGTTATTCAAAGCGGTACGCTTCTATTATTGTCGTTATTCAAAGCGGTAGGCTTCTTTTACTGTCGTTATTCAAAGCTGTAGGCTTCTATTATTGTCGTTGTTCAAAGCGGTAGGCTTCTATTATTATCGTTATTCAAAGTGGTAGGCTTCTATTATTGTCGTTATTCAAAGCGGTAGGCTTCTATTACAGTCGTTATTCAAAGCGGTAGGCTTCTATTACTGTCGTTATTCAAAGCGATTAAGAAACTGAATATTAAAATAGACGATCGTGATCATAAATGTTAGGCTTAGAGTTTATTGTTTTTCATTGATCAAACAGTAAAGAATATATAAAAAAATGGATTTATTTATGACATGAAGCGATTTGGAATATTTAACTTTCATGGATAAATATTACACACTTAACACTCGTTGTACACTTTGAGTCGAATCATGAAGTGTTTAACTAGTACTCAAAGTCGTGTCTGCTTTGAAAGTGGTTATATTTAAAAAGGTATATTTCGACGACATATGAAATAATAATGACTTAGCTTTAGATCTAAAACTCAGTTGGCTATTTTTAGTATAGTTTGTTTAATTGTTGTTATGCACAAAGCTACTTAATTAACGGGCTATATGTGCTCTACCCACCACGGGTATCGAGCCCCGATGTTTACCGTGATAACCATTCAAACTTACAGCTGAGTCACCGAAGAAGGGCGGCTATTTCTGAAAAGTATATTGCATAATGAAAATTTTAATAAAAGTGGGGCGTGCATAAATAAAACGTAAAAGCAAGTATATACAAAACAATAATGGATGCCAGTATTGATTTTTCTAGCCTACTTCCATGCTAGATACAACAGCGTAAAGGTGGGTGTAACAGACTTCGTACGGAATATTCTATGAACAAATATCACTTGAACTTGTATTTTTTTTTTCATGGAAAACAACATCTGTACGTATTTATTTGGAAAAAAAACTGACAGAGTTATGTTTACTCGCAGAATTTACTGGATTTAAAAAGTTATGTTTACTCGCAGAAATTACTGGATTTAAAAAGTTATGTTTACTCGCAGAATTTACTGGATTTAAAAAGTTATGTTTACTCGCAGAAATTACTGGAT
>NW_013669433.1:0-6062 GCF_000517525.1 Limulus polyphemus
CTGTTGATGTCCACAGACTAAGAGGAGAAGGAAATATGTTTTAAGGGAAAGGTGCAACATGAAACACAAGGAAAGTGGTTCAAATGGAGATAAAGTGAGGGAATGGAGTACCAAATTAATATCCCCATCCAGAAGGGTAGGTCACCTGGGAGGGAGATGCAATCGAAGGAACACAGTTGCATGGTAGGTGAAGTAAAAACTCTATGGTATTGGAAACAATTGAAGGTATGGGATAAAGCCACCAAATAACCCAAGAGCGAGGAGACCAAAGACCCCAGGTCAAAAAGCAAAGTGAGAAATTCAACCATCCGAACCACAGTAGGATGGTCAGCAGGAAATCCCTAAGATCTAGACCAACTGCAGAACACCTTCTGCAGAAAGCAACTTGATGGGGGAACCAGATCTTTTAACCAAGGACCAGATAATAGCCAGGCATGAAGATACAGGATATGAAGGGCGGGATGTAGGACTGGCGAATGAGGTTGATGAAGAAGGTAGGTAGATGATGTAAAAAAGTACAGGATGGGAGAGTAGAAGGTGCTGTAACTGCAGAAACCACAGCTGAGCTGGCCAATAAGGAGCAATCAGAATGAGCCGACAAGGAGTCATATGCATGAGAGAGATCACCTAATGAAGTAATCAGATAGGAGGATAAACATAAAGACATTTGTGGGATCAATCTTGGCTGAAGGCATCGACTGCCAGAGCTAGAGAATGAGGGCCTGGCGACCAAATGAGAGATAACTTGTGATTGAAGCTCGTAGCAAATGTATCCACGTGAGGAGAATCCCATCAAGTGCAAATCTCCCTGAAAACAAAGGGATCTAAGAACCACTCTATTGGATATATCCAGTTGGAGCAGGAAAGACGATTTGCAGTAAGATTGAAAGCACCTGGCACATGACACGCAATGGGATGAATGTGTTGTGTGTGGGCCCAGTATAAGAGACTCAGTATCCAAAAACATAGATTTCTTGACTGGGTGCCCCTTGGTGATTGATATGTGCCATCACCATAAATTGTTGGAATTGTTGGAATGAACCATTACTAAACAATGTTGGGTGAGAAGAAGGAAGTGATTCAATGTCTGAGGTACAGCTAGAAGTTGAAGAATGTTGATATGCAAAGCACTTTCATCCACAGACCAACAGCCTGAAGCTTCCTGGTGGTTGACCCATTCACCTTAGCCCTGCAGGGAGGCGTCCATGAAAGGATGTAGATCTGGATGCAGGGGAGGAAGTGGCAAGCCCAATGAAGTATGTGCCTTGTCCAACCACCAAAGCAGATCATCTCGCAGTGTAAGAGGAAGGGTAATGGGAGTAAAAAGAGGATCCCACACGAGGTTCCATTGATCAAGAAGAGCCCACTGAAGGGATCTCATATGGACACAATAGAGAGAGATCAGTGATGTCATTGAAGACCACATCCCCAAAAGTGATAGAACCTTGTGAGCAGTAAATGATGGAACTAAGAGGGTATGGCAAACTAACAATTCCACAGAACAAAGACTTAACAAAGAAGGCTGGGCCCGACTGATACAAATGTCGAAAAAGACACCTAAATGGATGAGATATTGAGTAGGTCTGAGGAAGGACTTCTCCAGTTTGATTAACCAGCCCACACGAGCAGCAACTATGGCCAAGTATGGCTAGCTGACTCCAGTTTGGAATGGGCCAGAAGAAGCCATTAGTCTATGTAATAGACAAAATTCAACCACAGAGCATGTAGATGTCGAGTAAATGCTCAGACTAACCAACAGAAACATAAGGGTCTGAAGCAAGCCCAAATGGTAGGGCTCAAAATTGATAAATCACCCCAAGATGGACAAAAAGAAAATAAGGACAAGACCAAGGTAATATAGGTATATGGAAATAAGTGTTGGCAATATCTACTATGGTCACCCATAAACCTGGAGAAAACACCCACCTCAAGGTAAGAAAAAGACTCCAGTCTCCAGTTTTCTTGGGAACAACATAAATTCGGGAATAAAACCTGTCAAAGGATGGAGAACAGGTTCGATGGCCTGCTGAGATAGCAATCTTCGAACTGCTTCTGACAGATGCTGACTGATCACGGGATCCTAATTAGGAGGGAAGGAAATGGGGAAGGAGATATGGGAGGTGGGGAAAGAAAGGGAATCGCGAATCCTTCTGAACAACCTGAAGAATTCATTAATCCATGATGAAAGAATGCCAGCGATGAAGAAAATAAGCAAGCCAAGCTCCCATTGGGTAGTCATTGGTACTGTTGGCGACGTGAGGTGCTTCTTCTGAAAAAATGACGAGAAGAGGCATCCCGAGAAGGAACAGGTAAGTGGAAGGACAGAAAATGGTAATAGGTGGCATATGCCACCTGTGTTTCCTGGATTGTGTCAAAAATGTATCGCCACAGAAATTGGGCTAAACGGAAATCCTGAAGATAAGTCTATGTTAAATGGACCCAAGCCAAAATCGCATTCTGACCTAGAAGATCCCAACAACAGAGAAACCATATATGTAAAGCCAGAGCCAAAGACGACAAATGAGCTAGTGTGAAGGAAAGAAGGGAAAGGGTATCCTCAGAAAACTCCCTCAGAATTTCTGTGGAGAGCCTCAGAAAGGAGATGTAGAGAAGAAAGATGCTGTAAAAAGAGTTGTAAAGGTAAGATACAGGTCAGAATACTGGGCTTGGGTCAGACTTACAGGTGATTTGGAAGTCACCCCCAAACTTGCAATATGGAACCTAACAACTGTTGGTCCAAAAGCATGATGGTATGAAAGCATGAACTCATCTGAAACCCACGGGGGTGAAGCATGCTAATCCAATCACTTAATTGCAAGGCAAATTGATCATCGTGAATACGAACATCAGGGGAGTCAGGAAAACCAAAAAGTGGTGGGAAGACTGGTCATGTAGTAACGAAAGACGTGGCTGATAAAAAATAGGAGAAAGGGATAAAACGTCACATACCTGAGAAACAAATTCCAAAAAGACCACGTTAGGCCTAATTCATTCCTCAGGCGGGGGATGAGAGGGTATGGTTAAATCATGAGGCAGAAATAGACGATCCAAGTCCTCGTCAGTTTGAACAGGCTCTGCCTGTTCAGGAGGAAATGGGTCGAAGTCTGGCCCATGTAACGTTCGATCTCCTAGCAGATAAATTTACCATCGGGTCACCCGCAGCTGAAGCCTGAGAAGCCTGAATTAATCATCACGAATTTCTTTGAAGGTCTCAAACAAATCCTATCACCTAAAATGCGTTTTTTATTGAAATAACAAACAGTAACGCTGGTCTGCGGGCTACTGTTTGTAGTATATCATTAAAAGATTTTAGAAAAATGAACATTGTCTAAAAAGTAATTTTCTGAGAAGTAGTGCACGGGAAAAATGTTAGGATTATATATATATTAAAATTGGTATCCTTTATTGAAAAATAATTTTTTAAAAGAACTCCATTTTTTAGTACTATGTTTACAAATTACATCAATAAAGATATAATGAAACCCTCATGTACAGTCCTAGTGAAAGTCGTATTATTGTTGTGAGGAGAGTACTTTTATTTAAAATTGTGTTCTATGATAAAGAAATGGTTGTTGCACATATCATAGTTAGTTTTCTAATTGTCTAAATCTTGAATACCCAAAGTGTGAAATTTTTTATGGATTTTTGTTTGTGGTGCCATTCAGTAAATGGCGCCATATTGTAATTATTATTTCGGTCACATACATAGATACATATATACACGCTACGTCCATTATAGTAAGATTATCTAAATAATTCTCTAACAAGTAAATACATTACTTACAAATTGTAAGCTAGCACAAAAAGGTAAAGGATTGTTCTACATCCTAAATCTTCACTTTGTGTTTTAAAAAATCACCCAAAAAAATACTAGTAATGAATACAATGAAAAGCTAACTCCATTTTAATTTGCCAGAAAGTTCTGTATCAGAGATAAATTTGAGACTTCCAGTGGAGTCATTTATCCATAACGTCATTATGTTACTTTAAACATGCAAGTTGAAAGCTCCTGTACTTGTTTGTTTATAGTAGAGCATAACGTTACACAAGGGGCTATCTGTTCTGTACTCTCTTCAGATATGAAAAATCGGTTTTTACCATTATATGCGTTTGAATTTGTAACTAAAGTAACGTATTTAAAATACATAAACAAATTAAACATATTCAAACATTGCAATTAAGCATCTGTTAGGTATTGAGAATTTGAAATAATCCGAAGCCGAGTTAAATAATTTAAATTTTAATAGTTGAATTGTACCGTGGATTTAGTGTCTAGAAATATGCCGATATTTTATTTAATTTACGCTATTTGTCTACAAGATTGATTCACCTGTTTTTGTTTTTACAATAGCAGCTATTACGATTAATTAGCACAGACAAAGCTTCATAAACAAAAATGTCACTAACTTACAAATAACATAAAATCTTCTTCCTAGTTCATAGTCTCCTTCATATCCAGCGAGTTAACTTGAAGTCGATGTACGTACAATTGCCGAGAAGCTAGCTAGCTTTGTCAGGCACTGAATTGTTGGACCGTCGAAGTAAGATGATATTTTCATAAAATCTCTAATGTCCGATAAGAATTTAGTAATACTTTCTTAAAGATACTAGCGTCTGATGAGAACCCACTGACGTTCGAAATGTATAACTGTTTCTGGTCAAATGTCGTATATTTTCCGGTTGATAAGGGTTAGCAAAATCACAGTTTATAGCATACACGGTTATAACAGGCTCCTAGGAGACTTATATGTGCTCTCTTCTTTGGCCTTGGTCTTTTTATACCTGCGAGAAATGTATTTTTGGGAAGTTTGGACAACACTGAACTATATTTAACCTGTTACAGAAGTGGATACATTGTCGATTCTTGCGTTCACGAATATTCTACAACCTTGGAGAATTGGTGGGAGTTTCGCCATACGTAACTAACACGGTAAGATAGACACGTTTTTTCACATAAACTCAATCCCAACAAACGTTGTCATTAAAATAAATATATATATATAACATGTTCGTTACACTCAGTACATATCTGATACTATAAGTTACGCATATTTTTAAACACGAATTTAATCTAAACAGCGTTCATATTAAAAATAAGTACATAACAATAAATTCGTTACACATCTTATTATAATGAAACTTGCAATGTATACGTCCAAAACTCGGATCTCGGAACTACCACACTGATCATCAGCAATCATTACTGGGTAATATTTTTTAACTAGGCAGTATTTTTATAGTTGAGCAATAAATAAAACAATTGAAATTTCCACAAAAATGATATGTTTCAGATTTAACCAATGAAAATTACAAAAAAAGGAGTAAGTTTCAAATATAAAACATTCAAAAAACAAACTTTAAAGATATTTGTTTTTCTTTAGTGAAAATCTCATAAGTGCTGCAACAGAAAAGCAAGGCGCTTTCATTGATAACTGCTCTACAAAAAATACTTCAATAAAATCTACTCTGTGATGATAGCTCATTTATTAAACTAAAATTTCAAAAAGTGTTTTTTTGAAGGATGATGAACATTATTGAATGTTAAGTATGAGCACATTGTTGTAGAACTGTAAGACAATTCCAGAAAAGGCCGCAGGCCCAATAGCCTTCCACAGGAACAAGCAGTGATACCAGCCCGGAGGGTGGGTATTTCTGCTAGTTGATATAATTGAAAAAACAATTCCGAAAAGATTGAGATAATTATGCTAAATTTTAATAATCTGTATTACGTAACACTATATATTACAATGGGCTTATAACATTAATTTCCGCTGAAAACTCAAGTTAAACGTTAACTTGTACATATTCAACAAAATTCATCCAATAGAAAATATATATTACTGTTTGAATACCAACATCAAAATATCATAATCTGTGTAGAAATAACTATATCAAAATGGCCATGCAACGTTTCGACCTTCTATTCAGATCATCATCAGGTAAGATAAAATAACGATAATTTGACACATTCGAGAATAAGATTAAAATAATGTTCTAATCACGTGAAACGAGAACAATAATAAAATTAACCAACAATATTGTTGTCTATTTACAAACACTAT
>NW_013669433.1:6935-8682 GCF_000517525.1 Limulus polyphemus
CAAGGAGAATAACTCCGGCAAAGTGACAAGAGATGGTGAAGGTCATGGATGGCCTAATTAAGGGAGGGATAGTCAAGAAATCAGATAGTCCCTTGTCAGCTCCCGTCATGTTAGTCCAGAAGAAGGATGGGACCCAAAATTTCTGTGTGGACTTCAGGGCTTTTAACAGTATAACTGAAGTACTCATACCCACTGCCAAACATTGATGATACTCTTGATGCCCTAAGTGGAGCCAGGTGGATTTCAACTCTGGACTTAAAGTTGGGTTTCCATCTAGTGAAAATGGCTGAAGCAGATAAACCTAAGACTACATTTAGTTGTGGCCAATGTCTCTGTTAATACTGTGTGATGCCATTCAGGCTTAGTAATGCTCCAGCAACATTTGAGAGGCTGATGGAAAGAGTAGTGGAAGACCTACAATGGAGGATAGCCCTAGTGTACCTGGATGATGTTATTCTGTTTCCACCAACATTTGATGAGGAATTATCCTGGCTAGAGGAAGCATTCAAGCATTTGAAAGCAGCAAACCTCAAACACCATCCCAAGAATTGCCACTTGTTCCAGAAAGAGGTGGTTTATTTGGGTCACATTGTAAGTGAGCATGGGGTGCAAACTGATCCTGACAAGGTGAAAGCAGTGCAAGATTGGTCAACACCATTACAATGTGGGAGAGTTAAGAAGTTTTTTGGGACTATGTACCTATTACTGGAAGTTTGTGAAGTACTTTGCAACTATAGCTGCTCCACTACATGATTTGACCAAAAAAAACGAGAAGTTTGAATGGACAGTTTCTTCCCAGCATGCTTTCAACACATTAAAAGAAAAATTGGCCTCAGCTCCACTTTTAAAGCTTCCAAATCCCTCACTGCCGTACATTAGGACAGACCATGCTGCATTACGTTGGTTAAGATCATTAAAGAACCAAGAGGGACAACTGGCCCATTGGATCAGAAAGATAGACCAGTATAATTATGATATTGAATACAGGGAAGGAAAATATCATGGAAATGCTGATGGACTGAGCCGAAGACCCTGCAAAAATGACTGCAGACATTGCTGTGAAAGAGAGGTGAACTAACCAGGTGCCATCAAGCTGAAGTCAAAATGACTGAATGAGTTGATGCTGGTGAAGTGGAACCAGGTATTGCAAAGTTATATCAAAGCAGAACAGGAGAAAGACCAAGATTTGAAGCCAATAATTGATTTTCTACGAGCAAGTGTTTTGTACCCTGCTTGGAAGAAGGTGTCTAGCTTAAGCCCTGTGACAAAGAACTATTGGGCACAATGGGATCAGTTGAGGCTTGAAGATGGTATTCTTGTCCAGAGATGGGAACTGCAGATTGGAAGGTGACGACCTGGCAAACAGTTATACCGAGAAAGATACGGGAAGTTGTGCTGCGTCAATCCCATGATAGATTAACAGGAGGACATCTTGGAGTTAAGAAGACATTGAGTCACCTATGGCAGAGATTTTACTGGATAGGTATGAGACAAGATGTGGAAGAATGGTGCAGGACCTGCAGTACATGTTGTGGAAAAAGGGACCAAATCATAAGGGACGTGCTCCAATGAAGTTATATCAAGTTGGTGCACCAATCGAAAGAGTAGCCATTGACATTGCTGGTCTTTTGCCCCAAACTCGTGCT
The DNA here is from genome assembly GCF_000517525.1 of Limulus polyphemus. Taxonomy (NCBI): domain Eukaryota; kingdom Metazoa; phylum Arthropoda; class Merostomata; order Xiphosura; family Limulidae; genus Limulus; species Limulus polyphemus. The sequence goes on from NW_013669433.1 coordinate 8,582, forward strand.
GGAAACAAGTACATTTGTGTGGTGATGGATTATTTCACCAAGTGGCCTGAGGCATATGCAATACCGAATCAAGAAGCTACAACTGAAGCTTCGGCTATTAG
>NW_013669433.1:8696-37447 GCF_000517525.1 Limulus polyphemus
CAATCCCATGATAGTTTAACAGGAGGACATCTCGGAGTTAAGAAGACATTGAGTCACCTATGGCAGAGATTTTACTGGATGGGTATGAGACAAGATGTTGAAGAATGGTGCAGGACCTGCAGTACATGTTGTGCTACAAGAGGACCCAATCATAAGGGACGTGCTCCAATGAAGTTATATCAAGTTGGTGCACCAATGGAAGGAGTAGCCATTGATATTGCTGGTCTTTTGCCCCAAACTCGTGCTGGAAACAAGTACATTTGTGTGGTGATGGATTATTTCACCAAGTGGCCATAACTTCGAATCAGCTGTGTTCCATGAATGCTCCAAGTTATTTGGCATACGAAATACCAGGACAATGCCACTTCACCCACAGTCTGATGGAATGGTAGAAAAGTACAATTGGATACTGGGACAGGAATTGGCAAAGTTTTGTGATAGACGCCAAGATGACTAGGATGTCTTACTCCTTCGACTGTTGATGACCTATAGAACAGCAGAGCATGAAACCACTGGATACACTCCAGCAAAGCTAATGTTTGGTCGGGAACTTCGGTTTCCAGTGGACCTGATAACAGAACGCCCACCTTACGAAGAGTTGCCTCAAAATATGTTCGCGAAAGTGTTATCTGAAAGGATGGATGATATTCATCATCAAGTGCATTCAAACTTAAAAACGTCTGCTAATTCCATGTAGCTATGTTATGATAAGAAATCTACTGAGTCAGCTTTGTACCAGAAGACAAGATATGGTTGTATAATCCCAGGAAGACCAAAGGGAAGTCTCCTAAGTTGTCTTCTTCATGGGAATGCCCATATGAAATAGTGGATTGTCTCTCAGAGTGACTTTGCAAATAAACTGTGGTTGGCGAGGTAAGCCGAAAGTGGTGCATGCCAATAGGTTTTGGCATTATCACGGTCCAGGACTTTTCAGTTAGAATGAAATGAACAACAGAACAAATGACGCTGCTGAAAACGTGTCACATGAAAAAGCCACCTTCGAAGAAGAAACTTTACCCAGTCTTTATAAGGAAAACAGTGAAGCCATTAATGAAGTTTCTACCACTGATTTGACTACTACCGACAATGGAACATTTCCTGATAGAGCAGATGAATCTCACGTAAAGAAGTAGCCAATAAGATGGAAACCAGTACGAAAGAAGAAACGTCCTGTAAAATTAAGAGACTTTGTTGTATTTTAATTTTGTGTTTGTAAATTCTGTCCATTTAATTAAGTTATTGTTAATTATCTGTTAGTTTAATGTAAGTGGTCATTGTTCTTGACGAACAACACTAAGGAAGGGGCAGTGTTACAGCAGGGATGTCACATGACGCTGCTGGCGCATGCTTGACTGAATTTCTCGAATTGTCGGGGAAAATTTGGAGATGCCTCTTCGTTAGTATATAAGCCTGTCAGTGAAAAGCCAGGGTATGGATAAAGCGAAGAGTAGTTACCGTGAGTTCTGTGCAATTTATGATTCTGTTAGTTTCAAGCTAATGAGCCATAAAGTGTGTGTTTTGCACTTGTAGAGAGGAAAGTTATGGAGGTTGTGAATCGCTGTGATTTATAGCGTGTATTATAAAAGTTGTTAAGTTTAAAGTGACGAGAAACGTATTGACTGTGGAATTACTATGTACTAAAAGTTTGTATCGAGAAAGATACAAACTTTAATCAATAAAGGACTTGTATCACTGAAGTTCCTCGGAAAGAATTTCTACCGGAAATTAAAAAACAAGCAGATACGTAACAATATAATAAGTTTGGATACAGTTGGACAACTGAGTTGGTAATCTGGGTAGATTAGTGAGTTTCTTAATAAGAAAGGTAGTAGTAATTTTTTGTAATAAATGCTGTGGGTAGCTGTTATGTTTTAGAATGTCCAGTATGAGAAAAATTTCTGACTGTAAATTAAGGTACGTGGAACACAGGTTTGTTTAATAAGCATTTTACAATATTTCTTTTGTACATGAATGGGGTAAATCTGTCAAATTGTATAAGGAGTCTAGTACACGTCTATTTTCTATATATTGATGTACCAAATCTGCTAGTGTTGTGGTTAATAAGAATGTCTAAAAAATGTAAATTATTATTATTTTCAGTCTCGCAAGTGAATTTAATGGCAGGATGTTGTGAGTTCAGGTATTCTAAAAATTTTGAGCAGTGAAGTATATTGTGAAACGAACAAAAGTGTCGTCTGCAAACCTTCTTTAAAAGATAGGTCTGAAGTCAGTAGGGCAGGTGTCGAGCCATTTCTGTTCGTGAGAAATATATTAGTTAACATTTGACCCAGCGGGTTGTCCATCGCTATGTCATCTATTTGTTCAAAGAGAGTGTTGTTGAATAGGAAATGTAAATTCTTGGTTGTAAAGCCCAACAAGTTCTTAATTCGAGGTCCAGCAAGGTCATTCAGCGAAATATCTTTACATGAAAGATGTTCAATTATTCCATTTATAGGTATATTTGTAAAGAGGGAAGTAATATCAAACTAACCATAAAGTGGTTTTTGGAGGGGGGTGGGTTGACATAATTCACTTGCAAAGTGGGAAGACTGAGAAAATGTGAATTCTTTGGTAGTGAGTGGCTGTAGTAGAGGTACCAGGAATTTCACAAGTTTGTAAGTGTGCTTCTTGAAGGCTGAAAGAATGGGTCGGAAAGGTGCCTGCTTTATGAATTTTAGGAAGACCATATAAGATACCACGACGTGAGCCTGTTGAACAATGAGGCAGCAATATTTTCGGATACGATATTTTTTGTTTTTAAGTTTTCTTGGATATCTTTGGATTTTTTTCCTCACGTTCAATGTTAAGGGATAAAGAGTCATTGTTAATGGATTTTAAGTTTAGTAGAGTCGTTAAGAATAACTCGCATTTTGCTCAAGCAGTAATTTTTGTTAAGAATAACGATAGCACTGCCTTTGTCGGGCCGTGTAATGTGAATATTTTTATTTAGTGACAATTCTTTTAAAATGATATTTTTTCAGGGCTTAGTGGGTTAAGATTTCTCTTAGCATTGAAATTATAAAAAGTAAAAAAAAGGAAATATTTTTATTTTAGTAATGAAATTATCACTGAATTGAACAATAGTTCCTTTATTGTACATAGGAAGGTCTTTTATTTTTCTGTATAGCAAATCGAAAAGGTAAAGAAAATTAGCCAAATTCAGTTTATGTGGTGGAAGAGAGAAATTAAAACTTTAAGCTAGGGTGGATTTACACTGATTATTTAGTGTAAAATTACTTAAATTAACAATCAGGTTCTCAAGGTCAAAGCTGGCGGGAAAACTGATGGTCAATTTACACAACTTCAGATTTTGAACATGTTCATGTCGGGAATATTTTTCGTCGTTGCAGTTGCGTTGGCTTCAATTGTTTATTACAAACTCGTTCTTTTTCCTACTATTTATAACCAAAATAAATAATTTGCACATCGATATTCTGGATTGAGGGTAGTGTCTTTAGTTTCCTTCTCAATACTCAATAAAGCAGGCAGTTATCTTTGTATGCTTGTACAGTATACCTCTAAATTCCAAACATCCTAGAAGGATAACCAATATTCAAACACCTAAGATGTTTATTGGATCGGCTCCGAACCATATACCGTAATAAACGTTTTCATAGATTCAAAGTGCAATCTTATTACCCTGGGGAATTTTCGTTGTAAACACTAGTATACATTAGCTGACAAGTTCCACATCGTGTTCTCGGAGCAGGGGGTCAAGTCGGCTTATTTCTGTGTGAGTGTTACTTTGCTCTCAAGAGTATCGTATTAGGGTGTCACATAAATAGATTTATACTTCAGTCGTTGACAGTAGAATATAAACAGAAAATAAATGTGAAATGTTTAGCAGTTCAAACTCTGAAAAGAAGTACTTTGAAATTTTGTGATCAATAATAAATAAAGAAGGGCACAGCTAATCCACAATTGAGACATCCTTTTGACAATGCTCCATGTCATGACATGTGCAACTTACGAACGTCCTGAATACAACAAACAAAATGGTGGGGGAGGGGGGTTAAAATTCCAAAACTTAGTACGATCAATAGGGAAACCAGCTTTGCGTGGCTCATTTGTGATATTAAGGGCACCTTGCTATAGAGGGCATTTGGAAGCAGTCTGAAAATTGCCCTTAATGTCGAGGTTCTACTGTAGATGAGTGTAATCAAAAACTGCTAGAGATGCTTTGAAGAGTGGACATGTACAGTAGTGTAGATGTTGAGCCTTTCAATAAGCTGTATGTATTGTCAATGTTTCAGTCAAAGTTCTTGATCCAACAGCCTCTTTTGACAAATCCGAAAAGCTGACGAGTTTTACAAATTTCGGTTTGATAGTTTAAGTGGAGAAATTTCGGAATAACATGTCAGAGTTTACATTCTGAAAGGAAACAAATGTTAAGGTTGACTTTTTTCAAAGTTAAAGTCCTATTTTTTACAGGCATGGTATACTTGCAGCGATTCATTTCCATATCGTCGAATCAGGACATTTGCAATCGATGTGTTCTGAGGAAAACTAAGTTTCGCAATAAAAAAGGATAACAATACTTAAGATGAACAACATTGTTTATTTACAACAGAATGGGACACAGATAAACTTTTCGCCATTCTACACATTGTTTTAACTTAGCGAAGACAGGCTAAAGAAGGAAGAACAAGAGTAACAGTAGAAGTGGTAAGATAGATTGTTTCAACGTATGAGAGGCAGCTTAACATAGGAAAAAGAAGAAGAGTGACAGGTGAAGAGACAGAATAGATTGTTTAAACACATGAGAGACAATCTGACAGTGGAAGAAAAAGAAGAAGAGTGACAGGTGAAGAGACAGAATAGATTGTTTAAACACATGAGAGACAATCTAACAGTGGAAGAAAAAGAAGAAGAGTGACAGGTGAAGAGACAGAATAGATTGTTTAAACACATGAGAGACAATCTAACAGTGGAAGAAAAAGAAGAGTGACAGGTGAAGAGACAGAATAGATTGTTTAAACACATGAGAGACGATCTAACAGTGGAAGAAAAAGAAGAAGAGTGACAGAATTGGCAGAGTAAGATGCATTAACGTAAGAGAGCTAATGCATTGGATCTACTTATAAGTAACACTTTTTAATATTTAAACGTTACGTACGTTTCAGTATTTCTTGTTGGACTATTCTGGTATCTAATAATCTTATATTTTAGAAACACCTGACACTTTTGTATTTCAGTTTTCTTCATAAACGCCACTTGTAATTTAGGAAATTGTTTGCCTTCCCTGAATGTCGCGAATATTTTCACGATAGTAAGCGTTGTGTAATAAGTTTCAACATAGTAAATAATATGTCGTATATTCCCCGTTCTCGGCGTGAAATTTTTGAAACTAGATTATACATTTAGATGTCGTATATTCCCCGTTCTCGGCGTGACATTTTTAAAACTAGATTATACATTTAGATGTCGTATATTCCTCGTTCTCGGCGTGACATTTTTAAAACTAGATTATACATTTAGATAATGGCAATATTTTATCTCCTTCCCGAAAACAGGTAATAATCCTTAAAATTAACGTTAAATCTTCAGAAGCGGATGATAAATATAAAAACTTTTTTGACTTTTCACTTTTTCATAGTTAAGTGCTCTTACAAAGCTTGCCTACAGAAAAACAATATTAATATTCACGAAAAGTACAGGACAGATGTTTTGTTTTTTCTAAAAGGATTTGTCTCTTCATGTAACCAAGAAGACTGGTATCCTGTTTAGTTTTTTTTAATAGGATTTTTCTCTTGATGTAACCAAGGAGACTGGTCTCCTGTTTAGTTTTGTTTTCTAATAGGATTTGTCTCGTGATGTAACCAAGGAGACTGGTCTCCTGTTTAGTTTTGTTTTTCTAATAGGATTTGTCACTTGATGTAACCAAAAAGACTGGTTTCTTGTTTAGTTTAGGTTTTTCTAATAGGATTTGTCTCTTGATGTAACCAAGGAGACTAGTCTCCTGTTTAGTTTTTTCTAATAGGATTTGTCTCTTGATGTAACCAAGAAGACTGGTCTTCTGTTTAGTTTTGTTTTTTCTAAAAGGATTTGTCTCTTGATGTAACCAAGGAGACTGGCCTCCTGTTTAGTTTTGTTTTTCTAAAAGGATTTGTCTCTTGATGTAACTAAGAAGACTGGTCTCCTGTTAAGTTTAGTTTTTTCTAATAGGATTTGTCATATGATGTAATCAAAAATACTGGTGTCTTGTTTAGTTTAGGTTTTTCTAATAGGATTCGTCTCTTGATGTAACCAAGAAGACTGGTCTTCTGTTTAGTTTAGGTTTTTCTAACAGGATTTGTCTCTTGATGTTACCAAGAAGACTGGTCTTCTGTTTAGTTTAGGTTTTTCTAATAGGATTTGTCTCTTGATGTTACCAAGGAGACTGTTTTCCTGTTTAGTTTTGTTTTTTCTAAATGGATTTGTCTCTTGATGTAACCAAGGAGATTGGTCTCCTGTTTAGTTTTGTTTTGCTAAATGGGTGAACAGCTATCTTCAACAACCTTACAAGATTAAAGATAGGGAGGGGTAAAATACATTAAAATTACAAAAGTATGATTTTGATTTGAAGTTACTTTATTTATAACACAGCATGTACACTCGTGGTCTACAGCAATTCGTTCACGCAAAGAAAAGTCACTCACAAAAGTATCCATGGAATCACGGTGAAAATCTTTAACAGTTCAGTTATTGTGATTTATATATTGCAACTATAGCTTGGTTTAAGACTTTTGCAACTTAAAATATAATATATTAAAACGTCACGAGAAACATTCTATTTGTTAAACTTCTTATAGCTAAACATGAAATTCTATTTCTAACATGAAGGAAACGGATTACTTTTGTTTCCGTGAATTATTAATATCAATGTATTTAAGTCATCCCGTCGGTGTTCACTCCACAGTAGGACCGCTTTATGATCGTTATCTGGTTAGGGGTCAACTTACCAGATTAATACTTTGTCCTGGAACGAGCAGTAAGGACGAAGGATTTGTTTGTTGTTTTTAGTCCAAGCCATCACAAGCTTTCCACTGAGTAACCAATGCTATTAACTTATTCATAAGTGAAAACTGCATGTGTTTAGAATACTTTATATAAGTATTAAGCAAGAACCTATGTAATGTCTTCTGAAAGATTCAATAGCGTCTACAGATGAACTGAGTGCAATACAGAACTAATTGTATTAACAATGAGCACTTTGAACAAATAACGTAAACATCAGTCGTAGCTACAAGGCTGATAGAAGTGTGAAGACTAACTGAAATAGCAGTAGTGAAATTTAACATCAGTAAAGAAGTTCATCTACTTCATAATGATATAAGATATATGAACTGTTAAGTAGCAGCAGAATTAGTGATCAGATTGTTTTTCAACATTGCAGAAGAAACATTTAACTTTCGTCGTGTGATTTATTCTTTCTCTCTAGCCTAATTCAATAATTCTCTTGTTGTAACCTATATTAATACTTATATATCTTTTATGTTTAGTCACCAAGTGAAACAATATATCAGTATTTAATCTTTATAATCCATTTAATTTGTTTGTTTGTAGTCAAACACAAAGCTACATAATGGGCTATCTGTGCTCCTCTCACCTCTGGTATTGAAACCCGGTTTCTAGCGATGTAAGTTTGTAGATATACCGCTGTGCCACTGGGGGTGGGGGGCAATCCATTTTAAAAAGACGAGCAAGAGTAACACGGAAAAGAAAGCCAATGGTTATGTTCACGGTTAGTTAGATGTTAACAAGCAGGCTTCCTCCACTTCCTCTTGTAGCAGAAAAGTGGCTAACCGTGTACACAGGCATTTTTTTCCAGACAGTAGATGTAATAATTAGTTGTGTCAACTGGTATGAGCGACATATGTAATCTATTTGGATCAAAATGTAAGAAGAGTGATCAGTGCAGAAGTCAAAGACAGAAAGCAATGTTTGTTGATTTGATTTCAATAAAACCTTCAAACTATCTTTTAACTGTGACCAAATTTAAAATTGCAATTAGTATCGATAAAAAGATTAAGGTGGCTATCTGTGGAGGTTAAGCTAAAAGTAAAGAAACACAGTCTAAATGTTTATAGAGTTACTTCCTTTCTAGCGTGAAATACGTGTAGTCATTTTGCATCATAATAAATGTTTAAAAAGTGATTTAACTAGGATCAAGAATAGAATATACCCTAAGCTACGTCCACTACGTCTTATGGTACTTTACTTTGGAGAGAGTTGTTAAGTTACAGTGATTTGACCCAAATCTCAGCCAGGAGATTATAACAGTTATGTTGAGGTCAAATTTGTCTCTTACTCTGAAAGTTTACAATTTGTGTGTCTTCAAAACAAAATTATTTCAGTATTAAAAAACAATCAGGATGTAGCAATGTACTCCCTGTAAGGCACTTTCCTGACCACGTGCGTATGGTGCAACATATAGAGCTGTGAGATTATGTACACACACACACACAAAATGTTTCCAGTCATTAGTTTCGAAAACTCGTATATATATATATAATATTTTAATTTAAATCAACTGAAATTTTTAAATTAAACTGACGTAAAATCACGGAGCTATCCTTACAGATAAATAATTTGTGTTTGAGATTTGAGAAACACTTACTCTTAACTTAAAATGATGGTATTGTTTGGTAGACGTATTAGGCTTGTCAGTAATTTACAACAGCTACATAAAGGTGTTCTTGTACTTTTCAATAGAGTTGCCAAAACTCTCAGTTGTTTTGTTCACAGCTTTCGTAATTATTAAATAAAATATCTGATAATGTCTGGAGTTCCAAGCTAATCACCAAAACAAAATGCTTAATATAATATCACCAAACAGGAACATGATATCATCATTCAAGAATAGGCTGAGTTACAGGACTTAGCCACAAAGAAACAGTCTGGTTTATAGAATATCATCAAACAGAAACAGGATATCGCCACACAGGATTACAGGATGTCGCCACAAAGAAACTGGGTATATTTGAGGATATCATCGCAGAGAAAGTCTCGAAGGTTAACATTATTTGTTTTTAGAAAAGCAACAATGAAATAACTGCTTCACCTTTTCCCTAACCTGTAAAGAAATAGGAACATATTTTATGATTCATTAAAAATTCAAAACAAGAAAACGTTATTTTCAAACTAGAAAAACAAGCGCTCCCCATCTACTAGTATTATCATTATAGGACCATTGTGATAGTGAAAATCATTTCATTTGGCACTAAGATTACTCATAACTAACTTTTAAAAAAGAAGAATAGAATCATTAATTATAACAATAACTTTTTCAGTCATTATCATACTTTGGCATATTTTAGAACAGTTTTTCGCTATTAACAATAAGATAAAAACTATAAAATTGTCAGAAAGAATTTTTCAGATAAATAATTATTAAAATATTCAAAACAATGTTATCTGTATATTTAACACTTTATACTTGTGTTGAAGCACACTAATGTCAGTAAAACGAAGTAATCAGAATCACAATGTCAAAGAGAAGGAAACCGAAATTTGTTTGTTTATTTATTCATTGTTAAGCAGAAAGCTACACAATGGGCTATTTGACTATACCCACTACGGGTATTGATACCTAGTTTTTAGCGTTATAAACCTTCAGATTTACTGTTGAGTAACCTTCTCTCATGACTTGATACAAGAAATATGATTAGGAAGAATTTTACTTGTTAATGATGATAACATGTTTTTAACTAAAGTAAATGATGTAGTGAGAAGTTGAAGAACGCTCGGATTAGTTTTATTTTCCATATAAGAAAAATATGATCAAGTAAAATTTTAGTTAATTAAAGTAAGGTTGATGTGAGCAGAGAAAATATTTAAGGAATTAAACTGATCAGGCAGTTTTCGTCATCTGGTGAACAGATTTTTATGGATACTTTTTACAAGTAGATGTTGGGGAAAAGTTCTAATTAAAGTAGACATTTTTTAACTGAAGCTTCAAAACACGAAAACTGAATATTTGTTATGAAAAATTATTTGTGTAAATCAAAATTAATGGACAAGAGGGGGTTATTGTCGCTAACTGAAAAACTATAATTAGATGAAGTACAGTCCTGAACAAAGAATATGGTTGATGTACTCTTTGAATGTACCCACTGCGGATATCGTCTATTAGGATAACATGATTAATACATATCAGTCGACATATAGAAGAAAATGCATACAAGTATATGTATGTTGTGTTGACGTCTATTAAAATTTCAACTACGTAGAATCAAGAAGTGTAAATAACTTCAGGTTTTAAATAATTCAACACTATACAAACTATAGATTCAAATAATATCATTTTTGGTCAAAAAGTATGTCATGCAAATTCAAAAATTTTGTACTTGCTTTTCAGTGATGTGACACGTAGTATCCTTTAAATAAGCATTTTAATACAACATGTCGATTTTTTAATATGGAATGCAGAAACTGATTTAATATGACAAGTAGAATTTTCAATATGGTAAGCAGAGACTGATTTAATGTACTATGTAGATTTTTTGATATAGTATGCAAAAATTGATTTAATTAATATGGCAAGCACATTTTTTTAATGTGGTATACAGAAGTTGATTGAATATCATATGGATATTTTTAATATGGCATGCAGAGGTTGATTTAATACGACATGTAGCTTCTTCAATATGGTAGGGAGAGATTGATTTGATATGACATGTAGATTTTTAATATAGCATCTAGAATCATATTAAGTCAATCTCTGCATATCATATTAAAAATGTATATGTCATATTAAATCAGTCTCTCCATACCGTATTAAAAAATCTACATATCGTATTAAATCAGTCTCTGCATACCGTATTAAAAAATCTACATATCCTATTAAATCAGTCTCTCCATACCGTATTAAAAAATCTACATATCGTATTAAATCAGTCTCTGCATACCATATTAAAAAAACATTTTTAATATGATATGCAGAGATTGATTTAATATGATGTATATACATTTTTAATATGATATGCAGAGATTGATTTAATATGGCATATACATTTTTAATATGATATGCAGAGACTGATTTAATATGATGTACATTTTTAATATGATATGCAGAGACTGATTTAATATGGCATGTACATTTTTAATATGATATGCAGAGATTGATTTAATATGGCATATACATTTTTAATATGATATGCAGAGATTGATTTAATATGGCATGTATATTTTTAATATGATATGCAGAGATTGATTTAATATGGCATATACATTTTTAATATGATATGCAGAGACTGATTTAATATGATGTACATTTTTAATATGATATGCAGAGATTGATTTAATATGATGTACATTTTTAATATGATATGCAGAGATTGATTTAATATGATGTATATTTTTAATACGATATGTACATTTTTAAATATGGTATGCAGGAATTGATTTAATACCATATGTACATTTGTGAAATATTGTATGCAGTAAATTTACATAATATGATACATAGAGTTATGCAGCATAACAAGTAGACTTATATAATGTGACATGCAAGTTTATGCAATGTAGCGAATAGATTTATGTAATATAAAGAACAGATTTATGTACACGAAACAAGTAAAGTTGTGTAATGTAACAAGTAGATTTATATAATATGAAGTACATTTAGGCAGTGTAACAAGTAAAGTTGTGTAATGTAACAAGTAGATTTATATAATATGAAGTACATTTAGGCAGTGTAACAAGTAAAGTTATGTAATGTAACAAGTACATTTATGCAATGAAAATAATAAATGTATGTACAAGAAACAAGCAGAATTGTGTATGTAACAAGTAGATTTTTAGTAGGTAGGTAAACAATGAATTATAAGTAAAAAAATTTATTGATGGTGGAACATACTACATGTTTCGACAGAACATTGGTTTGTCTTCTTCAGGTATTCAATAAAATTTTTACTTACGTTTATAAATCGTTGTTTGCCTACCCATTATTACATTAGCATAAGGTGCTTCCTTACTGAAGTAGATTTATGTAATATGAAAAATCAGTTAATGCAATGCAGGGTTTTGCAAATGTTTCCTTATCACAACTTGCAGTATTCTATACTTACGAAATTTATAACACCAGAGACTAAATATGTCAATAAACGAACATAACTATCTGTTTAGATGTGTCCAGTTGTTGAGCGATGTTTTTCAAGCACAAAATCAAGTTGTTTTTGATTGACAGTCAGGTTTGATTCTTATATTTAAACAAATGTCTAGAGCTATTCCAGTTGTTGAAGTAACGTCTATGAAGCATAAAATCAAGTTGTTTCCAAGTGACAACCAGTTTCGGTGTTTGCTTTCAAACGAACGTGCCATATTACAGAAGGAATGTTGACTATAATTCTGAAATTACTAAGTGTGTCTACACGAAATTTGACAAGCTTGTAATCAAATGTACAAAAGTATTTGTGACATGTCTGTGAATTGACAACATCAGTCTAACACAGATTCTGTCAAATCGAAATGCAGATTAATGTTCATATGAAGAATAAAAATATTTTGGTCCAATGTACAGTTTGAATATTGCATCTATCATCTCCAAAATACATATCTACAATTTTTCAGTATCTCAGCGTATTTTAACTGGTATTTACTCTCCTCTACCACTAACTGTTGCTAAATTAAAAATGTAAGGTAAAATAAATGGTTAATACTTATAACATTAAATATATACTACCATATTGAATGACACTCTGTAAAAGGTCGTGGCTGCACACTTTGATCCTATATGTGCATATAGGATTAATAGGTACCATTCTTGAAAACCCTGACATATAATATTAAAGAAATTACAGAATTACTTCATACTACCAGTTACAATGCTCAGTATTGTAGTCGCTTGTGTAAAGACCCCCGTAATAATACTTCTTTTATTTTGTAGAAAGTTTAGGTGGGTTACAGATCTCTGAAATGTATGTTGATCTAATCAACACATTACTTCTATGTGGCATGCTAGATGGGTTAAAATGAATACCTCTTGGTTTCCAAGCGAATGAAGAATGAAAATAGCAAAACCAATTACAGCATTAATGATAGCAAAAGTGCTGTAAAGACCAATATTCTGCTCATAGTCTGACAGCATTCCCAAAATCCAAGAGGAGAGTATTAATGGCATCAAGATCAAATTAGATCTCTGATGGATCCTAGAAAAAACAACAACAACAGTGTATATTAAAATATCATTCTCTAAATCTATAAGTGACTAAAAGCGTTGTATGATATTGTTTCTATGTCATTAAAATGGCCTTAATTGACTAAAAGCGTTGTATGATATTGTTTATATGTCATTAAAATGGCCTTAATTGACTAAAAGCGTTGTATGATATTGTTTCTATGTCATTAAAATGGCCTTAATTGACTAAAAGCGTCGTATGATATTGTTTCTATGTCATTAAAATGTCCTTGCTACTTACAATTGGGACACCAATGAATATATGGGAGTCCTCCAAATAAAATTAACTTGAAGCAACACCAAAAAGAAGAAAAGTTGGTGGACTGGAAGTTATTAACATAGATAATAGTTTATTTGAAGTAGCAAAATATAGATTTTACTGGTAGTTACCGGAGGATGTTTAACAAAATCCTGATCTATTAGAAGCTACTTAAAATTAATTTAATGATGCTTATTAAAAAACTTCAAATAAAATTCTAATAGCGATAATATTGACACAATATGTTTTATATTACTAATGGTTTCCGATAAACCTTTGGATAATATAAAAATTAAAGGATTAGAAGGAGAGAGAGAGAGAATTTACTTTTATATAACATACACTTTCGTACCCTAAACGCCCCACATGCTAAATTAACCTTCATAGTTTGTCTATGCTTGTTAAGCTGACGAAACCTCTGTTCTGTTCTTCTAATACATTTCCATTTTTTGCTAAGATTTTAAACTTTGAAATTCATCTTTCAGATCCAACTTATCACTTCTGCTCTGAAAACCGGCAGTGTACATTCTTTTTTATCCAGCATGAAACCGGTTAAACAATAGATTCCTAAGCCAGTTTATAAAACCAGAAGTTAGCTTTATAAGAGTCAATAAGAACGTACAAATATTCTAGAATTGATACTTTAACTGATATTACTCTCAACCTGCACTGAATATCTAGGTTTGAGAACGTTTTAAGACTTAACAATTAGTTTTGGTGATGTTCTAAGACTTAATAATTAGTTTTGGTGATGTTTTAATATTAATATGTAAATATTTTCCCATAACATGTTAAGTAAAATGTCTGTGGTCATTTAACGGTCTTGACATCAGACAGGCAGTAGCATTGTCTACGTAGGGATGGCTAAGATTGTTCATTGAAGTGGTATTTTAAATATATCCTCAACAGATTATCAGAACTTAACAATACTATACAGTGTTTCCTTTTATAATAATATCTATGTAATGACTGAGCCACAAGTTCTGGAAATGTCTGGAAATATCTTAGCAAAGAGTTTTAATTTTTTGCTCTTCTTTCTTTTACTTCCTTTTTATTACATGATAACTCAAAAACCAATTTCACTAAGGTGACACAGTCTCGAACGGAGTATCCGCTTTCATAAGTATTATTAATAAATAATAATAATTAAAAAGTCATAATTCTAGTGTAAACGATGTTATCATTACCCTTTGAAGTTAGCTTTCTTACAGAAATTTGGTGTTCCTTTAAAAAATTTAAGTACAGGGTGAAACAGGAATTACCAGCTAATAATAGATAAATTACGAATATTACAGTTGGAACCTCACTGTACTTAGAACTTGGTTATAAATACAACCTTTCTAAGTCTATTGAAATACTACATTAAAAAACAAGTAAACAAATAAATAAAAAACTTTTCAAAAAAGGAAATAAGTTTAGGGATGGCTAATATCAGTCCTTCAAAAACAAAGCAAACAAGATAGTAGGGACGGCATTTGTATCATCCACAGGCAAGAATTAACATATAGCAATATATATATAACTATTCAATCACAACTGAGTTTAATTTATCATATTTTTGTCTCTTAACATTCTACTATACTATGTGCCTGTGCTATTATGCAAGGATGATGCAAATGTCATCCCTGCTATCTTGTTTACGTTGTTTTCGAAGGATTGATATTAACAATCACTATATTTACTTCCTTTTTGAAAAGTTTTTTCTTTACTTGTAATAAGATACGTATTTATTTTTTTACAGTTTCATTCCAAAGATATGCCCACAATATTTTTGTATTGAAAAGCCATAAACGCATGTATAAACATTTTATCAATGCTAAATAGCTTAAAAGCTACGTTGATAAATCGCAGTTACAAAGCCGAACTAAGTTTCAGTCGTTGAGCCCAAAATTATTAGAACAACTAAGCAATAGAAGTTTGATTACTTACCGAGCACTGAAAAGTTGTCTGCCATCATACGCCTTTAATGGTTTGTAGTCAGAAGCACCCGCAGCTTCTAACAGGATGAGGTTCAAAAGACAGATGCAGCACACGGGACCGTATTGGAGGTAAACCAGAGGCTTGTCCATCTGTAGCCAGCAACTGGGCAGTGGAGAAAGTTATAAGATCTAAACAGTGTCTAAAGTAGTTCTTGTTGATAATTATTATGTCATGTGTAAAGTAGCTTGGATAGTTGGCCGATTGGGAGGTTTTAAATAACACAATATCACTAAGAACGATATTCAGAAAAAGGAAATACTGAATTTCTTGGAGTATGGCAAATATCAGCGTTCAGTTAAGCCTACTTTCTAAAAAATAGTTTCCTCTTCTAAACTATAATACTTTCGTCTATAGTTGTAAATTGTTGTATTTTAGGTGAACAAATAATCTTAATGATGTTCTACACAAAAATATTTCACAATCTACCTATAATGCCTGTTTTTACATTAAATGGTTACCTGAAATAACTAAAAAAGGTGAAATATGTCGGATACACAGACGCAATAACTTTATTTAAAGATTGTTGTTATTCAAATACCAAACAAGTAAGATTAGTAAAAAACGATTTTGTACATTATAAGGCTTGTCCCTTTTTACAGTTTCCAAAACAAATTTTAAAAAATATCATCCAGATGTTTATTGATTTTTTTCTAGTTTTAGTGAAAATCTTAATAGGATACTGGTGAATACTCTAGACACAGTCTGAATTTTTGTAATAGCCTGTTTATGCTTTCATGTAATATAATTTATAGTATTTGTTTGGTTGTTATTAAACACAATGGGCTATCTGTTCTCTGTTCATCACGACAATCAAAACCTGATTTTTAGCGCTATAATCTCTCAGACTTATCGTTGAGCCAACTTGTATTAACATTTAAGTTTTTATAACCGCCGTACGAGAAAATATAAACATATGGCATCTGTGAATCATAATGAATATAGCTATGCCTAATATTTCTGTAATTCTAAATAACATGTCATCCATGATAGCTGTTATGAGATTACTTTGTTTTTACTATATCTTTGAAAAGAATAACTGTGTAACTGACAAAGAGAACATTTTATAATAAGCATTGCTACAAGTAAGATTTAGAACAAATACACACTTAAACAGATGTGAAAAAAATTTAATTGTATTAATGCATTTTAATGAGTCAAAAATAATGTGTATATCTTTGCAAAGTACAAATATGGATATACCTTTTCTGCGTATTTAAATAAAATTTAAATATAATGTAACATCAACTGATTATTGCAATTTAGCCACTCCATTCCAAGTACTTACTGATATTCACTACCATAGTCTTCCAAGAAAAAACTGATGGAACCCACAGTAACCAAGGCAGGGACACCTGAAACAATATTTTAAATATGTGACTAGAACATTTTTATATAAATCATTGACAAACTAAGTAAAATATTAGCCTAATTTTATATTTGAACAACAACAACAACACTAGTGTTATTTTTTGATAAAAGCATCAAATAAGTTTTGTTGCATAGAGGATTATTTGTATAATATGGTGAGAAAATTATAAAGATGCAAACTTTTCATTCGTACTTATATTCAACACCTATCTACCGTCTTGTAACGTGATTTGGTAAAATAAGTATCTGACAGAGAGCGCTAAAACTCATAAACTTCAGTTACTAGCCAGATTCACAAATAATTCTACTTCTGCTATATGATAAACGTTTTACCCAAGCTCACGTTAGTAGTTTATTATACCATAAAAAGAATGCCTAAAAATGTCATGATTTTTCATTATTACACTGCTTTGCATCTACTCTGGAACATGAAAATTGAACAAGATTTATAGCTTAGCATATTTGTAACTGATTTCCTGCGAGTGTGGAATAGAAATATTCTCTTTAAAAAAGGCTGTGAAACCACTTTTCGTGTTTAATGACACATGTATGATGTGTTGTTATGATGTTAGGTAACCATATATTCAATTGTGCCACGTAATACTCCAATTTATGAAGGTAACAATAAGAAATGGGAACAGCTTGATGTGGGGTTAGATGAATAAAAGATAAGATATTATGTATTACACGAGATTTTTTTATTTAACTGTGAATCATTATCATTGCCTTGTTGTGGCTCTTTAGTCTGTGTTAGTTACAGTGGCAAAGACCGTGATAGCAAAAATGCTAGTTAGAGCCAAATTGTGTCTACTCCATTGGATCTCGTTTCTTACACGCCCAAAATAAGTTGAGGAGAAACAGTTACATAGATATGAATAACATTTCATATAATGAGATAAGGAAGAACTTGAGAAAGTGGACCCATATTACTTCACTTTCTTCCACTGCAAACAGATGTTTTGCCTACAATGTCTTCCTACAAATATCTCAGATTTCTGTCCCCCTTTAAACAAACATCCACCCTCGTCTCTGTTTCCACCAGTGGCAATTTCTGTTTCTCTTTATGGATAAACAAATATCCACCCCTGTGTCTGTTTCTACCATTGATATCACAGAATGACTGGATCTAGTCCTATTGGCCTCACTTTGTTTCGCACTCACTCACTGGAACCTTAGGTATTTAATGAAGACCTGCACATTCCATCTAATAGACCTACCATGGAGAATAATGAAAATATTATCATAAATCAAATTTACATAAAATCTATTTAAACAGATGTCTTAAACGTTATGTGTGTAAATGGTTATAAATATACAATAGAATTGGCAAGGGTTTTGTACTGATATGGATGATATTATCGTAATTTTCCGTTCCAATTATCACGAACAAAAGTCAAATTTTCTTTATCACCAATAGTAATACACACCTAGATTTATGCGATTCAACGGTCAAAGTAACCTTTTGATGACAAGAATGTTAGACTGCCCATATAATCTTTAACTGCGCATTCGCTGTAGTGCTTGCTATGTCTGCAATAATGGCTGGAAAATAAAACATTCTCACAAACCAATTTGCAGCTGATGTTCATTAGTTATGGCCTTCTGTAACAGCTTTTCTACAGCGGGGTAAGTGTTCTGAAATATTTCCTCCTTGCGCGTACGCAAAAATGGCAGTTTTGATTTCATAAGACAAATGTAAAAATATACCATGAAATCAAAGCCTATCACAACAAAGCCGGATTTGCTGTTTACGGTCAAGTAATGACACTTAGTTCAATGCTTAAAGAAGACGGGCTGTTTTAAGATTTAAGAATACATGTAACAACTTATGACAAAAATTATTTTAATTACCAGGTGGACATGACAAGTGGAACTTTATTTTTTAAGTTTATGTCCCCGTAAACAAATGAGATTAAAGGCTGTAAAAATTGTGCTTTGCTTGATTAATATCTATATTATAACGATTAATAGCAGTATAAAGGTGTCGTGAGCTACACATTTCAACCGTTAGGATGGCAGCAAAATGAGCAAGCTACACGGCAGCTTTCACACTTAAGGTGACAGAAATTGCTGAAAACCATGGTAACAGGGCGGTGGCATGGAAATCTGATGTCAACGAGGCAAATTTTTCAGTGAAAGTCAAAGGACAAGCTGAAGTCCCAAAGTAAGCAAGCAAAGGCTCTTGGACGTGAAAGTCTCAACACTTACAGCTTGAGCAACAACTTCTGGAATATATTCACCAATGTCGAGCATGTGGGTATGCAGTCAGCACCACGGAACTTCATTTGAAAGCCTTTCATATCACGAAAGGTTTGGATTCTAGTAGCAACTTTAAAGCACCTGCAAAGTGGTGCTACCTCTTCATGCAAAGACATGGCATATCCATAAATTGAAGCACTTCAACTGCACAACATGTGCCTAATGACTTTGAAGACAAACTCTGTGAGTACTAGCATTACGTCATAAGGATGTAAAAGAAACACCACTATATCATTTCTCATATTGCTACCACGTATCAGACACTCTTCACCTTTGAGATCCCATTCAGTCAAAACATGGGTATCAAAGAAGAAAAATCAATAACAGTAAAATCAACTGTCAACGAGAAGAATCGCTTCACTTTAGGGGCATAGGGAGATGGGATAAATATGCTGCCATATATTATATTCAAAGGAAAAACTCTCCCAAAGAATGTCACATGGCTACAGGGTAAGATCATCTGTACGCGTAGAAAAGGCTGGGTGGATGAAGGTTTGACCAAAATTGGTTACATAGCATTTGATGCATAGGCTCCTTTCTGGAATGTCGTATGCTGGTCCTCGAAGCTTTGAGTTTTCAAAGAATGACGTGCATCAATTGTATCATGCATTGAAAATGTAATAAGTGGCTCTACTCTGGAGAATATGCATTTACACTATCAGGTAACCAGAAGAAACCAGACTTACTACTCATTGCCCAATGGATAAAAAAAACTCTGTGATGCCATTGATCCAGTCTTACTTCAGCGTGACTTTCACAATTGTTGCCTCACAAATGGGTAGCTCAGAAGAGACATCCTTTGGGATGAAGCTGCTGCTGCAGTAGATAACAAAGATTAAAACGATATACATGGTGATGCCATTTATGGTGACAACGAGACCGTAGAGAAGTTGCGCCTACTATTCGAGGACAGTGATTTAAAATCAGAAATGAGCTGTAGTTTTGTATATAAAACGTAAAGTAACGATAACTAGTTTTGTATTTCCAAACATTTCTAAGTGTGCATGTAAATAAATCTTAAAAATCACAAGGCTTAGCTTCTTGATAATTTCATTTCAAAAATCATGTTTAAAGACGCATAAATTGAATGAAAACGAAAGACAATTCTCATTTATGCCTTGAAACCAGAAATAATTAATAAGACATGCCATCAAAACACAATATTTCTAGTAGATTTGCATTATTGTTCTTAATGCTTGTCAAAAAAGGTGATTTGGACTGGCTCTAAAAAGAAAAAAGTGTAGATTTGTTACCATATATTATATGCACCCTAACTTCTAGATAAAGTTGTAGTGAAAAGAATGAGTATTATATTCGGAAAATGAAGGTAAGACCTTGGTCAATTCATATTACCCTATATGTCTTTCTTTGTAAGAAACATTTCTGAAACCTTCTGATAGATTTCACAATTTCAAAGTTTTCTTTAATAAGAAGAAACAGTTTATGTAATAGGCACGTACATGTGAGGTTATCAATACTGTTTGACCAACATACTTTATGTTTTTTTTTACCCATCACCAGTAGTAGACATTAATTAAACAAACCTTAATAATTTCACTAAGCAGCTTCTGTTTTCTTTTACCACAGCCATTCTGTATTATATACACAAGAGGCAGATTTATGGAGCATCTTCTCAATGATCATAACTTATCTCTGCTGAACACCAGAAATTCCATCTATCTTCATGCTCCCTGTTAGGCTTTTACTAGCATTAATCTGCCAGTTTACTGTTCTCCTTATCTCTTTACTTCATTTATTGGGTAGTGGATGATTATTCACAATGCAATGGTCACTTTTCCATCATTTTAAGAGCCCAATGGCGTCAGTTGTTGCCATCTGATTCATGTGCACAGTGAAAGACTGAGAAAGCCCTCTGAAGTGTATCATCTTTCAATAACTGTGTGGAAGGTCTGACAAACCACATTATCTGTGCAGTTGCATTAATTATCCATAAATCGTCGACATTTTTTTCTATTGTATCATCATTTATGATGAACCCCTGAAAGCCAGGAAGCAAAGCACACTCAGGAAAGTAAGATTTTGGGGTATCTTCTTTAGATATTGTACTCATATCAACCTTGTAGTCTTTGAAAAGTTTGAATCTGGGCCCAGAAGCTCGTATGTCAAAGCCAAAGAGAATCTTCAATCAGGCCCTCTTTTATTACCAGTGTAACAGGCATATGGCACAGAACCTAGCTGCTGCTACTAGCCTGTGTAGGGTATGGAATGTAAGGCTCCCCTCCCCTTTGTATAACCTTGAGGTAGCACCCTAGGCAAGTACCAGAAACCCCGGAGCACTCTTCCTCCCAAACCAGGGATATGGTGAAACCATTGACGAAGCAGGATGGTGAATTACATTTTCTGCTGAAAGCTTGGTTTAACTGAGTAAACAACAGAAAAGACGTGCTGTAATTAGTTTGAGCACTGCAATCGGCAGGATCAGTGCTGTTAGTTATGTACAGCCACTGGTCTAGGATACAATCACTCTGAATTAAAACCCAGATTGTTCTCCCACCAACTGTCCTGCCATAGTATTCCTTAGACCTGAGAAGCTCAATTTGAGGGTGCATCTACAACTCGTACCTATTCCTGCACTTTAAGCAGAAACAAAGGCTTGGAATGGGGAGAAAGACCTGTGGCAATGGGTGGCCGATGGTAATGACAGGCTTGAGGAGCTGGGGATCATTAATCGGTCATCTGCATGTAAGTGGTTGGAATGAGATGAGCATGAATTGACGAAACAGTTTTAATAAAGCAAGGTTCTGTTTAAGTGACCAGACAGCCCTATTAAGGAATGGTTCTGCCTGCCATGGAAAGGGATGCTCTGATAAAAAAGGGGTAAACATAGTCTACTCAACTCATCCTGGATGGGCTACCACACCCAGTGGGCCTCAAGTTTTGTGGTCGAGTAATTATATGAAAAGAAAACTCAAACTTGCAAATTAGAAGGTCAGAAAGCTTTCAATGCACTGCTCTAGTTGATAAGGAACTGTATAGATATAGTATCGACATAGCTGTGCTCCAAAAAACATGGTTCAAAGAAACAGGGGAACTTCAGGAAAAGAACTATATCTTCCTTTGGCCCAGCATGGGTGACAAAGGGAGAAGCAATGCAGGAGTAGGATTTGTAAAAACCAATCATATAGTCAAACAAGTAGAATCGTTTCCTGCTTGTATCTCTGAAAGGCTGATGAAGTTGCAACTCCCGCCTGTCCAAAAACAACTTCATCACCATTGTATCAGCTTATGCATCAGCAATGACAAACGAATCTCACATAAAGTTCTATCTGACCCCAAGGAACCTCTTGGATTTGGTTACTGGTAGTGAAAAACATTTAGTCCTTGGAGACTTCAATGCTCGTGTTGGTTTGGATCATCAAACTTGAAACCACATGTTAGGCCACTTGAGGAGAGGAAAATAAAGTCAAATGAGGAATTACTTTTTAGCTTCTGCACTGAACTAGATTTGGCAATAACAAACATATTTTTAAACTCTCTACAAAATGGTGTGTTCCCAGCGATGGACTATACTTCAGTATGTTCTAATACATAGGCAGGATCTTGCTGATGTTACGTCTACACGAGCCTTGTGTGGTGTGGACTGTGACATAGACCACGCACTTATGTGAACAATCTGCAGACTAAAAATCGCTCCCATTCGGTGCAAAAAACAGCGAGTTGCCTCTCAGAAACTGAACATAGCGAAATTATGGAATCCTTCTTGCAGAGAAGAACTCACGACGTAGAACTCTGAAGGTTTTGAAACAAATGAATCCCAAGCAGTTCAATCGATACCATGTAACCATTTCAAAACCATTGTATATGACACAGCTACTGCAGAAATTGGCTTCAACAATAAGGGACATGCCGACTAGTTCGACGAAAACAATGATAACATCCAAGAATTGTTAGCTAAGAAAAGGCAAGCTAGACAAGACTTATTAGATAGCATCACACTCACACTCAAAAACCCAATAAGCGATTGAAAGCAGGTAAAGCAAACCTCCAAAAACATCTGCACAAACTTCAAGATCAATAGTGGCTATAAAAGGCAGAGGAGATACAGTCTTTAGCTGAAAAACACGATACAAAAGGGTTTTGGACAATTTGAAGGTGGTATATGGACCAAAGTGTGATATAAACGTTCCGCTCAAGGGTCTTGATGTTTCTCAACTGCATACATACAAGATTGATATCTTGTATAGATGGAAAGAACATTTTGATTCATTGCTCAATAATACCTCAGAGATTCGTGATTCAGCCCTGCCTGGATCAGGTTCCACAATTACCAATCGAGGCAACAATCGATAACCCACCAACTCTGTAAGAAATTGTGAAAGCAATAAAAATTATTATATCTGGAAAAGCAACGGGCTTGGATAGTCTACCTGCCAATGTTTTCAAAAGTGAAAGATTAGTATTAAAACTAAAATTGTTGAACAATGTTGGCAGGCTGGAGAACTACTTCAGAAGTTCAAGGATACCCTAGTTGTAATAATGTACAAACTTAATGTGGGTCGACATGACTGTGAAATTACCGTAGTATTTTGCTCCTATAAATCTCAGGAAAAATTCTGACCAGAATTATACTTTGACAGTTACAAGCAATTTCCGAATGTATACTACCAGAAAACCAATGTAGTTTTCGAGCAAACAGAAGCACAACCAATATAGTTTCTCCTTGCGGTAAATTCAGAAAAATATATCGAACAAAACATGCAGCTGTATGATATGTTTGTCAATTTCACCAAAGCTCTTAATAGTGTAGGGGGAGAGAAGTGCTGTGGGCTCTGCTGTCTGGAGAAGTTTGTTGCAAATGTTCGCCAATTTCATTACGTAATGAATGGGCATGTATCACACGAGGATTCCACATCGGAAGCTTTCCCAATAGTACATGATGCAAACAAGGTTGTTTATTGGCTCCCACATTATTCACTCTGTTTCTATCTGCTATTCTGGATCACGTATCTGCTAATCTTGCCGAGAGAATTTACATCCGCACAAGAATAGACGGTGGTCTTTTCAATCTCGCAAGACTGAGGGCTGGTAATCATGGAATGTTATGTCTAAGGTACTCATAAATCTCCAAAACGAGACACTAGCTCAAGTGGCATGAAAAAACGTAGTAAGTGATTAAACCATAGACAACTATCTGACACAATGTCAGGAAGTATTAGACTTCAGCTCCTAGACTGTAGACTAAGAAACACTGAATAGAGGTTATCAAATAGCAGCCTAGATTTGAGAGAGACGAGATTGAATGTTTCAATTTTACAAATTTGCAGTGTAATGATAAATGTATTTCTAAGGCCGGTGTCTTTCCTAGTACAGGTACTATACAATTGAACCGAATTGAAGCCAGTAGACATCTCTTTTTTTTATACGGCGGATACAAGTTTATGGAGATCGCGGCAGAATCTAAGGTGACGCTATGGCTAGCCACAACAATCATTTGAACAAATGTGATTGTAGTCAACCTAGCTAATGGAATCTTGGGTTTGAATGTAATACAAAGATGGGAAAAGGAAATGTCTTATGCACTACTGGAATATTTACAGTTTAAGGCATAAAGATCCAATGCGAGTCTCAAAATATTTTAAATCACTGGAAGGTTAGATGATAGCTCAATGGAGTCTTAATGATACAAACTTTTAGCCAGCTCTAAGCATTTGGTACTTTATCAGTGTTACAGAATTAAGGAAAGCTAACTAATGCAACCAAAACCTACTGCTGAGTTTAAGCAGTGTATGGGCAAATTGCATATTCCATTTTTGAACAATAATGTACATGTTAAAATACACAGTTCCACTAATGCTTGAAAAAGAGCCCCTAAGTTTTGTCAGATAGAATGGGATGATGTCATTTGACGTAAGACTGCTTTCCCTATTAGCTTTTTGAATCCAGTAGTGCACTGACAATTTAACAGAAACTAAGGGAAATTGTTATATATTGACTCCAATTTGAACTTTTTTTTGAATTAAAGCCAGGACATATTTGACGTACTGATGTTTTCAATAACATTTAAGAACTTCAAACTCAAGCCCTCCTACTGTCCCACATAGAGGACATAGCTTGAGTTTTTGGGTCATACTGTTTTTGTTTTAGAGCAAAGCCACACTGACACTAACTGCTGTGTCCAACGCGAGAAATCGAACCCCGGTTTTAATCCGTAAACTTATCGCTGTCCCACCGAGGAACTTTTGGTCATATACTTGACTGAAATAGTAAATCTCCAGACCTGAACAATGTCTGATGTTTAGTCTCTAACACTCTGATATATGTGCTGAGATGGAAGGACACTACTAAACCCACTGTAGTCCCAAAGTGGGTAAAAAGTTGATGAATACAAATCGAAGAAAGTCCAAGAAGTGTTCTGTTGGGCTTATATTACCCCTATTTTTGTTTTTGTGGTAGTTAGTCTATTACACATGGCAGTAGGGCAAATAGGGTTATCCTAAATCAACACAAAGTCTAGTTTGATTACTCTCGTGAAAGTGAGTATAGTGAAGCCTGTTTGTCTATACTGTAGTGCATCTTCACACCATACTGCTAAGCCTGTTTGTCTATACTGTAGTGCATCTTCACACCATACTGCCATATTCAGTGATTAAAGATTAAGTCAAGAAACAATATTTTAACACTAATCCAATGTTCGTAGCAAGTATAAGGTCTGATAAAAAGTGATAATATCCTTTGAACCCAAACCAGACAGTGAATTCTTATTTTTGCCAAACAATCAAACAAACAATTGTATTTTTTCTTTTAAACTTGAATATTTATATAATTGCTTAAATTGTAATTTTGACAATAATATATATAATAAGGAATGTTCTATCTTACAGAAGCACATGCGCCGTTCCTGTTGTCGGTAAGAATTAAGCTAAAAATTATCTTAAAACACAGAGAAAACTGATGCATGTTCTATAGTTGGTTTCTTGATAACATTAAAATGCTATACCCAATAACTATTTATTCACACTGGACAAAAATTACACCCGAACCTACCCCATCCAATAATCATATTCTGAGCTCTACTTAGCATGCCGTTTTTTGGTACCACGTAAGCAACCATGCTGTACATGTGAAGAGCTTCCAGAAGAAGAAACATGAAACAGGCTGTGAAGAAGAAGTGAAGACAGATGGATAGTACTCGACAAAGGTCCTATAAAAGACATACAGTTTAAAATATGTAGTTCCAAGACTTCACTTTTCTATTAAAATCTGTCAGGACAAAAATAAATATACCTTCAAAATAAAACTTGATAAGCGATAAAAATTACCCTCACATAAAAATATATAAGGGATAAAAAATTATCTTTATATTAAAACTCAGTATTGGTTAACAAAGTAACATTAAATCATAGCATTTAGTTCTACTAATTGGCTTATAATAGAAGTCACTACGTTTTCATACTTAACAAATTTTAAGTAGGTCACTTAACAAAAAACGCTGAACACATGTTAATCGTCAAATAAATCAGTTTGTCACAATATTGTGACTAAAACCTACTAATCACCTGCCATGTCAGCTGATCACAACTGTGACTAACGCTGAACAAATGCCAATCATGAAATAAATCAGTTTATCATGTCATTGTGGCTAATGTGTACTAATCATTTTATTGTTTAGTAAATCCCCACTGCGAATTCTCCAGAACAATCGTTAAATAGATAAGGTTATCACACTAACAGCTATCATTCTCGTTATAGTTCAGTTTATCAGCACTCAGAGTGACACTGAACACAGTAACTTAGATAAGTCAGTTTATCAAATCACTGTGGCTAATGTGTACTAATCATTTTATTGTTTAGTAAATCCCCACTGCGAATTCTCCAGAACAATCGTTAAATAGATAAGGTTATCACACTAACAGCTATCATTCTCGTTATAGTTCAGTTTATCAGCACTCAGAGTGACACTGAACACAGTAACTTTCAGTTTATCAAATCAATCTTACTAACACTTACTAATAACATTATTAATCAGTTAATCACAACTGTAACTAACTCTGAACACACTGTCAGTCATTAGATAAAAACACCTACTAATAACTTTATTAATCAGTTAATCACAACTGTAACTAACTCTGAACACACTGTTAGTCATTAGATAAAAACACCTACTAATAACTTTATTAATCAGTTAATCACAACTGTAACTAACTCTGAACACACTGTCAGTCATTAGATAAAATTACAGAACCTTGTAATCCCATATTTAACATGTAAAACAAAGTCGTGACATTGTTGATAAATATATATATATATATATATATATATATATTGTTATCACCTCTGTTTTTATTTCAACAAAAGAAAAAACTTCAAAGTTCTAAATACACGCAAGAATCAAATATGGTTAAAATATATATTTATATATATACGTAAATTTCAACAAAATTTTGTAAATGCTTGTATACCTGAGAGATGTTTGTACTGATCTTCCACTTTAAGTACCAAGCTTTGTAAACATGCATTATGCTATCAAAGTTCACAATAATTCATATATAAGCACATGGATCGGACCTGATTTCTTATAGTTTTAAAAGATGATTTATTATCTTTTCTCAACATTAAATAGCAGATATTATATACTGTTATTCAAATTGAAAAATGAAAAGTAAGTCTTCAATTGCAGCAACTTTTACAGTAAGAATTTTTTTTTATGTTTATAACAAGCAGAAACACAGATATAGCGAAAATTTTCGTCACCAGGTTTATTTACACCAATAGACGTTTCGAAATATACAAATTTCATGATCAGCACACACACACAGAATATTTTTCTTAACATATGTCACCATGCCTGTTTTGGCGGGCACCGCTTGTCAAGGTTGATACCTTTGGTAACTTGCATGTTACTAAGATACATGAAGGCATTTAGATTAATACATGCAACAGTTATGTAACTTTTATGATAGCTGGATCGCAGCTTTTGGAGATAAGCTTTACTTCGGTCAAGTTATGATAACTTACTTTATTTTTTATTTTCATCATTAACTTCCTTCATGACATCATTATTTTCATTATTAACTTCCTTCATGACATCATTATTTTCATCATTAACTTCCTTCATGACATCATTATTTTCATTATTAACTTCCTTCATGACATCATTATTTTCATTATTAACTTCCTTCATGACATCATTATTTTCATTATTAACTTCCTTCATGACATCATTATTTTCATTAAAAACAAATGTTTTCCCACAACTTATACGTGAGACTCGCAAACAAAATTCACATCTAATACACGGCATATCCCTAAAATCACATCTAATACACGGCATGTCCCTAAAATCATATCTAATACACGGCATATCCCTAAAATCATATCTAATACACGGCATATCCCTAAAATCACATCTAATACACAGCATATCCCTAAAATCATATCTAATACACGGCATAGCCCTAAAATCATATCTAATACACGGCATATCCCTAAAATCACGTCTAATACATGGCATATCCCTAAAATCACATCTAATACACGGCATATCCCTACAATCACATCTAATACACGGCATATCCCCAAAATCACATCTAATACACGGCATATCCCTAAAATGATATCTAATACACGGCATATCCCTAAAATCATATCCAATACACGGCATATCCCTAAAATCATATCCAATACACAGCATATCCCTAAAATCACGTCTAATACATGGCATGTCCCTAAAATCATATCTAATACACGGCATGTCCCTAAAATCAT
>NW_013669433.1:38233-61921 GCF_000517525.1 Limulus polyphemus
TTTACAGTTCAGATCATACCACAGCCATTGTAACTAACTCTAAAAATCTGCGAAGGACAAGATAAATCATATCATCACATCATATAACTAACAACTACTAATCACTTTATAGTTCAGATCATACCACAGCCATTGTAACTAACTCTAAAAATCTGCGAAGGACAAGATAAATCATATCATCACATCATATAACTAACAACTACTAATCACTTTATAGTTCAGATCATACCACAGCCATTGTAACTAACTCTAAAAATCTGCGAAGGACAAGATAAATCATATCATCACATCATATAACTAACAACTACTAATCACTTTATAGTTCGGTTTGTCCCCACTGTGATTTATATAGAACATGAAAACTCGCTATTCGTTTACATTTTTCGTTCTTAATATAAAGACACTAAATATCGTATTGATGGAGGAATACAAGGTTTAACTTTATCTTGCATACTTCTCCATTTTTTATATCATATATACTTCAAGGTTACAAGTGGGTTTTAATGATGAATAAATTAAGCAGTATTTAAACCTGTTTTTGGCTTTTCAAAAAATATGCTCTCAAAATACAAATTGGTAAACTTTTACATTGAAATAACCTTTACTATCAGAGGTTGGCATATGCTTGATGGGCAACTTCCAGATGGTGATACAAATATTGCTTTCCAACGAGGAATCAATTAAAATATAATAGTGGTAAAAAAGTTGTCCTTTTTGTTTGTTTTTCAAGTGATCGGTACAGTCAATTCGCTCCTTCAAATATTGTGATTGGATTAGGCTGAAAACATTTTTTCTTCAAAGTTGCTTTAATTTGAGGCATAAATTCTGTGGTTTACAGGAATTATAACAGATATAATAAAACTACAGTTTGATCTTTAAAAACTATAAGTGTTTATAATATCAGTTGCCCATTCAATTTGAAAAGTGCTGTATTGTGTTTCAACCATCTATATCTCAAGTGTCCAAGAGAGATATTACACACAAAAAGATTGTTTTAAAAATCAACACAAAATATCCAATGCTTCATAATTTCTCTTTGAGGTCGTGGTATTTCCCACTCCATCAGTAATCTTGACACAAGATTATTAAACCTATTGAACATTTATCACAAAACTGGAAGAGGTCAAAATAACTTTTATTTTCTCAATAAGCGTTATATTCACCACAATGAGCATCCTTAAAAACAGTTTTTTAAAAAAGTTACAGAGAAGTTTTGCATCATTGTACCAACATGCGCCTGTCTGACATTTAATTATTTCCAACCCCTTCTTGATGCAATTAGAAAATACCATTTCGGTACTAAGGTATGTATGTTATCCTGCTTTTCACAAATATATATATATATTTATCACTAATCACACAAATTGTGATGTTCATCTATTTCGTTACAGGGATCCTGTCTTCGCTAGGCATAGATTTACAAAAAACAAATTATATACCTTGTATACAACTGAAGTGAATATAGAGATATGCGAAAAGCTTTTTAACAACCACAACTGTGGAGAAACATTGTTTAAATGGTAGAGAAACACCGCACAATGTTTTAATCGTAGAGAAACATTGTACAATGTTTCAATGGCTCTGGTATCATCTGAAGATAAAGGTTCCGAGCTTTAATACGTGTAATATTTCATCAGCGGTGGCTATTTATAAAATTAGTTCGACTCGTGACAGCACAGTTATATTACGGCGAAGACACTTAAACTTCTATGTAGATACTTTGTTTCTATTAAGATTTTTAAAGAGTTGGAAAAAAAAAAGCTTAATAAAGAAGTTCTAATAAGTTTAACACTTTAATTGTTGTTTTAAAGTTGCAGTAAAATATAAGACGAATGTTATAATTTGAGTGACCTTTTACGGTTTTGGTTTAGCGGTTTTCCTTTATGTTTTCCGGACATTTAGGATTGCAAGTAAAGTGTAGAAAGAGAGAATATTGATAATCCAAACTTGAATAACAAAGTTGAAGATGAAATTTCCTTCCACCTACCTTGTTTGTTGTGCATGTATCAGCTGGGAATATGAGCATGATATGGGCAAGAAATATTGCCAACTCCATATTCATTTGTATGACTCGATCAACAGTGAAAATCCTAAAAAATAGAAACTTACTTTGTTAAAAATGTTGTTTAAATATATTAGAGCTTATTATAGGGAACATAGTGAAATAACACCATATTTAATGACAACTTTGACAAAAACCCAATTATTATGATAAGATTATGTCATAAACATTGTGCAAAGAAAAGAAAAAGAAACACCGTCGTTATTAAGATATACAAAAACTAGAAGGGCTTTGCGTAAAAACTAACAAGGTAAAATTACTTTTAATCTAAAAGATACTCAAAATAGTAACAGGCCTTATGTTATGTAAAGGAAATACGTCAAAGTAGACTTCATTGTAACAATCATTAACAATAAAAAACGCTAACATTAAATTTATTTCACCATTTTGCAATAAAAGGGTTATTTTGTTTTATACAATGATCTGGATTCAACTGAATTCAAGGTATTGTGCCCTTCGTTAGTAAACTCATGTTGAACAATAAACAATGTATGTATATATACATACTGATATGTCAAGCTCTATTTGGAGCGGAGGAATTAATTCAAATTCATAGTGTTGTTTTTACCTCTAGATACATCAGGAAACTGAAGTAGTTCAGAAGATCAGTGCTCTTACCAATTTTTTTCGAAAATACATGTAGGACAAAGCGCAAAATTTATTAACTTCTATCTTTACTTATTTCTAGAAAAATAAAGATGTCTAATGCTTTCACATCATTTTTCTCATCAGAATTTGTTGAAAACAATCAACCCATATTTCAAATTTAATGAAGGGTTAACACCATTGGAAACAGTGGAAACACGTCCTCATAGCTTATGTAATGGGCTATCTATGATGTGCCAAATTTGAGTATAAAAACCCGATTTTTAGAGTCATAAGCTCTCAGACTTAACCCAAAACTACCGAGGGTAAGGTAAAAGAGGGAGAAACCATAATGTTTAAATGATAATCAAAAATTATACCAGTAAAAAAATAACATTAACAAACGAATTACGATAACTAAACAAGATTCTAATTATTATTCACATTATCATAGAAATCCAAACATATTTTCATAGAAAAGTAAACAATCAAAAGAAAAATTGGAATGCAGATAAATTAAACTATAAAAAACCTCAGAAAATATTGACAGGCTCTAAGCTAGATCTTCCATAATGTACAGAACTTTATCTTTAATAAAATAATTTTCACTTGTATTTCTCTAGTCTATTTTCTTAAGTGATACTGAACTTGTATAAATATTTAGCCTTATTGATGGTCTAGCAAATCACATTTTCGTTTAAACTTAATTTCCTATTTTAGTCTAATCTTATGTGAAGTTATTGGAATTACAATGCAAAAAAAAATAGTCGACGACAAAGGAATATAAATGATGATTCCGTACGATCTGATCATCACAAGATTAAGTTTTCTATGTACTCTAGTACATAAAGTGTATTATGATCATGATTAATTTCTACGCTAACACTAAAGATTAGTTTTTGAAATGGCCCCGGTGGGACAGTAGTGAGTCTTCGGATTTGAAACGCTACAATCAAGGTTTCGATTCCCCTCGGTGGACACAGCAGATAGCCCGATGTGGTTTAGGTATACCTAAAACACATACATAGTCTTTCAAAGTGTTGTGCTTTTTATACTAACTTGTTACAGTTTTATATATAATGCTCAAGAGAATTAAGGGATGATCAAAGTTTCCATATTCTAGTTGTGTCAAGGTAAAACTACTGTCATTAAATAATGTCAATAGCTTCCTATGTTCGTTTATATGCAAACAAAAGTTAAGTTGCTGATCATGTGATCTGACATGCACATTTCAGTTTTATATGAAAGTGAAGGAAAACCCATGTGATCCAGAGTGATAGTGGAACATGTTAGGTACACAACATAGACATTTGGACATTTTCATCATGTTGAGGAGTAACAGGTTGGCCAGAACTTTAAGCTGCCCAGCCAAGTACAATTTGTACTATAGTTTATACATGTGATAATTTTACCTCAGTGTTGGTTGAAATATGTAATACAACTACTTTTATTTATTAGTTTCAGTATTTCTCATTTTAAATGTTTATTATTTTATAATGATTATTATTCTACATTTTAATAATTTTGATCTTATTATTTTTCACTATAAAGATTATTTCACACTTTTAGCTTAGTTTATGGATTTATGCCTAACCTAAATCCACTAAGTTGACCGAATTAAATATGCTTTTGTGGTAGTTCATGTTGGACATAGGCCTAAATAAAACTCTTAATACAGTGTGGACACAGGGTGTTGGTTAAAATATCTAATATAGCTACTTTTCTTTCTTATTGTTTCTAATAATTGTTATTTCATTATGATGGTTATTATCTATTGTTAGTATAAGGGTGTTGGTTAAAATATCTAATATAGCTACTTTTCTTTCTTGTTGTTTCTAATAATTGTTATTTCATTATGATGGTTATTATCTATTGTTAGTATAATATATAGATTAAGAACAAAGCTAAGCACCCTGGGCTGGCTGAATCTCGTGAGATATTATTGGGTTTAAGGCTAAAAATATCGTTAGCAGCAAAGGTACCCAAATGATGAAACAATGCATTCTAATCATTATCTGTAATATAGTTTGAAAAGCATACTTAATTAACTATGCTTATTACAGGTATATATTTCAGTTCTTATCCATGCAGGTAGCTTGTTTTGACCAGAAGTTAATTTCAAATTTTATTGCACGGGGACATGAACAGGGTAGACCACTGCCGACAACCTCGCAAGAAAATTTAAACTTGAAGCAACCAGCAGACCTCAGACTTTCTAATTGAGTCAGTGGTCCACAGCAACAAATGGAAGAGAAATCAGCATGCAAACTGCCTGAAATAGGTTTCATAAGAGATGGCCTTTATGTCAGAAGACTAGTAGTGCGATTCCCCTAATTCATCGCTTCAAAACAGTCCGAATTGGTCCAACAACAACGGCGAACATATTGCTCCAAACTCGCGCTTTGCATTGCAGCTAGATACGAGATAAGTACATATCTGGAGAACGCCTGTGATCATATTCAATCCCAATATCAAGGAGAAAAGACACGCGCATGGCGAATGTGGGAAGTATTGGTACTTGTAACCATATAGATTTTTATGTACTATGACATAGCACTATGAATGTCATACAATATGGAGAGGTAGTATATTGGACTTGAATCTAATTAAACACATGTGAGATGCTCCAGAAAGACACGTGGCAGCACGTGATTTACCTCTAAGCAGTGCTGATGAACTGGAATCAACTGTGATGAATGAATGAGCTGTGTTTCTCTAGAAACTCATCGACTAACTCATTTTAAGGTTGCCACACATCAACTGCACGAGTCATATTAGTATTTGAGGTGATCATACGCCTTATTACCAAACGCTTACTGGTCATATATTGAACTATAGGTTCTGTAACTCCAAATAAGCAGGAGGATATGTGAAAACGGATTTAAGTGTTAGACATTTCCATATCAAGCCACATGACTGGTTGCCTGACACTTATTTTGTAAAAACAATTAAACTCATAATACCGGCAAATTATTGTCATTTAAAAAGTTTGCATCTTCTCCTAGCAAATTGTGGCCAGTTTTAACATTTTGTACCTATCCATAGCAGATCTAGGCCAGTTTAAACATTCTGCACATACACCTAGCAACCTGTTGCTATTTTCAACATTCTGCAACTAGACCTAGCAACTTGTTGCTATTTTCAACATTCTGCAACTAGACCTAGCAACTTATTGTCATTTTCAACATTCTGCACATACACCTAGCAACTTTTTGCTATTTTCAACATTCTGCAACTACATCTTGCAACTTATTGTCATTTTCAACATTCTGCAACTAGACCTAGCAACTTATTGTCATTTTCAACATTCTGCAACTACACCTTGCAACTTATTGTCATTTCAACATTCTGCAACTAAACCTAGCAACTTGTTGCTATTTTCAACATTCTGCAACTACACCTTGCAACTTATTGTCATTTTCAACATTCTGCAACTAGACTTAACAACTTATTGCCATTTTCAACATTCTGCAACTACACCTTGCAATTTATTGTCATTTTCAACATTCTGCAAATAGACTTAACAACTTATTGCCATTTTCAACATTCTGCAACTACACCTTGCAACTTATTGTCATTTTCAACATTCTGCAAATAGACTTAACAACTTATTGCCATTTTCAACATTCTGCAACTACACCTTGCAATTTATTGTCATTTTTAACATTCTGCAACTAGACCTAGCAACTTATTGCCATTTTCAACATTCTGCAACTAGACCTAGCAACTTATTGCCATTTTCAACATGATGCAACTAGACCTAGCAACTTATTGTCATTTTCAACATTATGCAACTAGACCTAACAACTTATTGTCATTTTCAACATTCTGCAACTAGACCTAGCAACTTATTGCCATTTTCAACATTCTGCAACTACACCTTGCAACTTATTGTCATTTTCAACATTCTGCATCTTCACCTAGAAAATCGTTGAAACTTTCCGTTAATGAAGAAAACTCACTAAAGACCTTGTACACTTACTTCTTATTATCCTTTACCATATAGTTTCAAAAACGTTGTGCACAGAAAATACAAAGGGGTCTTTCTATTCATTCACAGAACAGTATTTTTATTAACAAAATAATCAAAACAACATTATCAAACATTCAGAAGAACATCTTTGAAACAAAATTTCTACACATACACACAAAACCATACAGTTTTACATCATAGTTCAAATAGAAAGGTAAAGGATCATTTCTCACAGTACACTCGTTTAAGATAAAAAGAGACGTAGGTTCGTATAATTAAGAACTCTTTGTAGTGTGGTGACAAGTAATTGTATTTGTTTGTTCTAAACTTTTAGCGCAAAACTACACAAAATGTTATCTGGTGCTTTGGTCCGTAATTTCTAACTCATTAAAGGGAAGACAACTAGTGAACAGCACCCACCATTAATTCTTTACCTACCTTTTCCTCCCCGAATATTGGGAGTTGACCTACCACTTACTACCCTATAAAGTTGACATATTGCGTATTCTATTTTTGTGTATTATGTATTTTGTTTATTGTATAATTCCTCAACCCCCTTTCTCATAAATAGAAAATATGTGTAGCAAATTTATGTTTAAAAATGTTAAATATAGTGGAGTGGCACACTGAACAATGCTTTTTCGGTATCGTTGAATTCAGAAAAAGCATTGTTGAGCCTTCATTTAGGCCTTTTAGTTTCCGAGATATGATATATTATTCAGAGCGAGTCCGCCATTTGATAAATGGCCGACAAAGCCACAACAAGCGAAATCTGGGATAGCACTATATCTAAATTTACATTTTTGGCATGATGCAAATGTATACCAAGTTTCATGCTTTTACCACAAAGTGCGCGATTCTGTCCATTTTGTGCACTTATCCTCAAGACTAAGGTGAATTTTATTCGCAAGTCTATCTTATGAAATAAGAAAATTAGATATTTAGAGCAAACTGGAGAAGAAAGATCCACCTTTCGAAAGCGCTCGGGTTATAGGGTTTTTATTCATTTCTATCAAGACTTCTTGAACCTACGTGTTTTTCTAACATTGAAGATATTAAGAGCAGATATGGGTGCTTAAGCCCACAATGGCCGACATCTAGATCATTCATTTACTGTCTAAAACCAGTTGTAGGAAAACAGTTGTTCTTAATGAACTAAAGATGCAATGAAGGGAATTAAGAATGAAAATAAAAAATTAATTAAGTTACTATAACTTGACCAAAGGGGATGATAAGTAAAGCTTATCTCCTAAAGTTGTCGATCCAGCTTTAATAAAGTTATATAACTGTTGCATGGATTTATAAGATGTTTTCACGTGTTCTATAGTTACCAAAAATATTATTAACCTTGAGTGATCTATGTTAAGAACAAAAATATCTTTTACTGTAACATTTTCTGCAGTTGAAGAATTATTTTTTATTTTATTTTTTTGTAATTTTAATAACAGTTCAGAATAGCTACTATTAAATATTCAAGAAATGATAATAAATCGCGTTTTGAAACCATAAGCTTAATTCTTTTCAAGCATTAAATAGAAAAATTATTTTGTCACAAATTAGGAAAATATAAGCAATTGATAAGTCATCGTTTAAGGGTGGAGTGTTACGAAGAAGTGAAAGAAAACTTTCGACGTGTGTGAAAAAATGTTTCATTTCAACAGCACTATTATGTGATTATACGTAGCGCGCACAACTTTTTATGCTAATATTTAGAGTGACTAATGCTAACACTTTAATACCATATATCTGGGTATTTTACGTTCATGCAAATAAGCGCTCACTTTATTTTAAACTTTAAACTTCATTGTACTGCTAATACAAATATGTGACTAATGTAGGTTTGGAAACGAACTTCAGGATGTAAAGTTTACTTATCGACAGTAATCTGCTTTATTTTCCCCCTGGTGGGAAAGCTGTAAATATATGGACGCACAATGCTAAAACCCGGAGTTAGATTGCCCACGGTGGGCACGGCAGATAGCTCAATATGTCTTTGTTCTAAAACAAAGAGACATACTGACGGTAGACGGTGAAAGGTGGCCGTAGATGTGGATCGCTGTGGCCTTTTTCACCCATATCAGCTTATTCATAATAGTAAGAAACCACGTAGGATCTATATGTTTATACATAGATTTATTGTAAACGTTGACAATATAATACATGTTTACAAAGCTTGGTTCTTAAATTGGAAAATCATTACTAACATATCTCATGTATACATGCATTTACAAAATCATGTATATATATATATTATATTTGAGATTTGCATGTATTTAAAACTATCAAGTTTTTTCTTGAGTGGTCATAACAATATAAATATTTATATTAACAATGTAATCAGTTCGTTCTAAATGTTACATATATATAATATGGGAATATAAAGTCCTGTAATCTAAAGTCATGATACGGAAATAATAATAAGATACTAGAAGGTTTTCTAAGTTAAAATATTATTACCTCAGACATAATACTGGATTAGAAAGTTCGATATAATTGATTGAACGGACATGGAATGTTGAAGCGAGTGCTTTCTAAAAACTCGTTATGGTCACTACAATTTAGTCTATAATATATCGAATAAAATAACAAACAATCACAATATAAGAACAAGTTTACAACTTCATTGAACAAAGAAAGAAGACCATGTTTGGATCCTTAGCTAGGGAATGAGATAGTGACGTCATTTCAAAACTTATGGCAGCTTATTGTACATTCTCTGTCCTTAGTATTACAGTATAATGAATAAGAAAAACTGAGCAATTATTCCATTCCTAAAGGCTGTATTCAAGAGTCCAAGATAAACTGGTGAGTAAGTGATTACTGCTTGGAGGAGTTGATCAAATACAGCAGGGAAATGAGATAAGCCGACATGTATATAACCTTAAGGAATATGTACAGCATGGTCTAATCAATTGGTATTTCATTAATAACCGTAGAAAAATTGATAGTTAATTCACGTAACATTATATTGATCAACTACTAGCAAATATTAAATTAAATGTGGTAAGAAGAACTTGCGCAATCACACTATTTAAAACCGACTGCATTTTAATGTTAGATTTGAAAAGAATGATGTTTGAAAAACTTTACTTTTTCCTTTTTCCTTTTGTGAAGAACGTTTCGATTATCCTATATAAATTCAGCAGAGCTGGAGTGGCGGAAATTATCCCCTTGTCTCATAACAAACTTTATATTTCATTTATGGAAAGGAATTAGATCTAGTTCAGATCTTTGAGAAACCCATTAAGAGATAAGTCATACTGAGACCTTAATCTGACGAGGGGTCCAAGGTTAAGCTTAAATATTGATTTATCGCAAAACATAAGGCCAAGCGTAGATCTTTCTTTCAATACAGAATTAAAACTTGCTTTGACATGAGCTAAAGAAAAAATTGAATAGTAAATAAGACAAAGCACAAATATTCACTGGAAGAATGTGAATGATGATCAAACTTAAACCTATATTAATCCAAATAAACTAGTTTAAGCTTAGATATTAATTTAAGTGGAAAAATATAACAAACTTAAACTTTAGTTTACAAAAGCAATTTGGTGTGTGTTACAATTTGATTTAATAAAGTAATGAACTCTAGACTTACAATATATCATAATTTGTTTGATTTAGCAACAGAAACAGGATCAAGGACAGTCTTATCCGTGAGATTGAAATGTTATCTAGTTTTTTATTAGTTAATAACTAAAACAAACCTCATCTATATTGTAAAACAAAACAGAGGTTTCTATTTGTAACATTAACAAGTAACTATAATGCATACCTTAGTATAATTAAAATAAAAGAAACATTATAATTTAACTTAAAAATTAAGTGTTACACTTCACAATAACTATGAAGTTCACCAATGTGAAAGACAATTTTAAATACGTGAAATGTAATTGTTCTATTTAATCAGAACAAAATAGAGTAGGTTTTCCTGTAAGGGTTAAATGTTTATTTTGATTCCTGTAAAAAAACGATCTCTGTATTAAAGTTAGTAGTCCTACCTTTTTACATCTCAATTTGTTGCACCAACTTCTAGTGTCTTATAACTTGTATCTAGGAACAAAAGCATAGTTAAGATTGTACAAGCTGTTCGAGTCAATACTGTAGCCACTGTATTAAAGCCAGTTCTTATCTTAACAGACCATGGTTAAACCTGTCACGATGGGTAAGATTGTACTAGTTGTACGAGTCGACACTATAACCACTATTTTACAGTCCTTACCTTAATAACAGGAACAAGACCATGGTTAAACCTGTCATGACGAGTAAGATTGTACTAGCTGTTCGAGTCAAGACTATGGCCACTGTTTTTTCTACCTATAAGTAAACAGAAAGAAACTCTTGTGTATTTCATCATATGTTAAAGGTAAGTAACTCAGGATATTATCTGTCATGGCAAAGTTCATTATAATTCAAAACACCAAGAAAACCATTGGTGGGTATCTGTGATCTTCCTTAGATTTTGTTTTATCATCTTAGCTATGCTTGGATTTTCCTAATATGAATTTATGTGTATGTTTGTAAATGTGAAGGGTTAAGCAATGTGTATGTTTGTAAATGTGAAGGTTTAAGCAATGTGTATGCTTGTAAATGTGAAGGTTTAAGCAACTCTCCTCGTGCCAGTTACAAAATGTTTCTGACAGTAATTTTCTAGGTCCTGAAATATTTATGTGCTGTCTATTTCTTTAGCTTTCATTAAGTTGTAATCTTTATCTATTTTATAATACAAGCAGCTACGAATAAATTTTATGATCATACACTTTTTAAAGTGATGTCTCAAATCAACCTAAATGATTGAGATCAGTGACTACGGTTCTCTAACATATTAGTTGATCTAGAATCAGTTAACAGCTCTACAGCAACCATATATCAAGATAAAATGAAAATATTTCTTTATGTTTCAAGGTGGAATGGAGAATAATAGTTATGTGGAATAGAAAGTAAGAGTGATGTAGAATATAGAATAACAGTGGTATAAAATAGAGAATAACAGTGATGTATAAGTATGAATAATCAGTATATGATATTCACATATGCTACACCGATATTATTTCATAAATACCACATATGCTCTCAGTTTATTTAATTTTTGTTTTTTCCTATGTTAAATACAAATAGACAAAGTTCTTATTTTCAATCGAAACAAAAGACATGTATACTTACAGGAGTCATTGTTGGGATTGGTCTTGGTGTGGATGAAGGTGGAGGTCGAGCTAATAAAATAATTAATTTTATGTTTTAGGTTTTAAAAGTTACAAAATAATAAAAGCTCAGTTAATATTGTAAGTTCTGGAATCCACTTTCGAGGCAATAACATATAATTGATCGTTCAATAATTCTATTCACTCCTTCCAAAAATACACACACACACACACAAATATAAATAATAACACAAATATCAAACACGAGAATTAGACATTGTATAGAAATTGGTTTATATCTTGCTGTTCTGACTTGTGTGAACAAAACATTGATGAGTTTCGAAAAAGCACACATTTTATACATTTTTATATGTGTGTGTTTTGACAAAATGCTCAAAACAACTTATACAGACTAGAATAACAACTCTACATGTTTGTCTGATAATATGCTACCTTTATTGTTACTACTCGGGCATTTACTCAATAACTACTCCATGCATGTAGACAATAACATCAATATAAGAGAGGATGCAAACATTTTAGCCAAAACTGTATGAATTTCGAATTCTAGTTAGAGTAATATTAAACAAAAAAATTATATTCAGTGCGTATTATCAATTAAAAAGCAATAATAATACAATGAATAATCACAATAGAAATAAAAATATTAACAATTATGAAGAAATATACCTACAAGGTTGATTTTACTT
The DNA here is from genome assembly GCF_000517525.1 of Limulus polyphemus. Taxonomy (NCBI): domain Eukaryota; kingdom Metazoa; phylum Arthropoda; class Merostomata; order Xiphosura; family Limulidae; genus Limulus; species Limulus polyphemus. The sequence goes on from NW_013669433.1 coordinate 50,705, forward strand.
TAATTCTTGATATCTATATAAATTATAACTAATTCATTTCAACTCTATAGACATATATACTATAAAAAAGACATGATAACTAAAATTTGTAATATTTTGGCTATGAAAAAAAATCATGAAATTACTATTTTAAAACAATGTAAAATACAAAACTTGAAGTGCTCCAGAATGTTCATGAGCCATAGCTGGACCTGAAAGAAGACATTTAGATGTTCCTCCCATAACAAAATCTATTTGAACTGAACAATTACAGTAGGATCTTGCGATGTGATGATTAGTGTCTCAAAGTCTTATTTTTCATATTGTGAAACTGCTTCCAAACCAGAGTGACAGTTATCCATACATATAAACAAAGGTTTGTTTGTTTGTTTTGAATTTCGCGCAAAGCTACACGAGGGCTATCTGCGCTAGCCCACCCTAATTTAGCAGTGCAAGACTAGAGGGAAGGCAGCTAGTCATCACCACCCACCTTCAACTCTTGGGCTACTCTTTTATCAACGAATAGTGGGATTGACCGTCACATTATAACGCTCCCACGGCTGAAAGGGCGAGCATGTTTGGTAGGACGGGGATTCAAACCCGCGACCCTCAGAATACAAGTCGAGCACCCTAACCACCTGGCCATGCGGGGCGATAAACAAAGGAAACTAGCATTCACAACATAAGCAGAGAAGTAGTTATGATTGTACTCTGGACACATGCACTGATGGATTGCCTCAGGGTGAGGGGAGGTGGTAGAGACGATGAAATGATAGTGCCATGAAGTGGCCTAGAGAGAGTGTTTCTAGGAGATGTTACTTGACACAATACTTCGAGTGTTACTCACCAGAGGGCGGGTGGGTAGAGGAGTGTGTTGCAAGTAGTCATAGTTCCACGAAGTGGCACAAGAGGGCGCATGACTGGGGGGGGGGGTTGTTACCAAGGTTCTATAGGCAGACGGTGTTATTAAGATTCAATAAGTAGATAGTGTTACTAAGGTTTTGTAGGTGGATGGTATTACCAGGCAGACTGTGTTACTAAGGTTAATACTGCTAGAACAGATGTGTTTCTACACGTGAATGGTATTGCTAGGTGGATTTTGTTACTAAGGGTAGTGTTTCTATTGGTGGATAGTTCAATAGGATGATGAGCTCATCATAGAGTGTCTCAATGTATCTAAACATGTAATTACGTCATCAATGTCTAGATTTAATTCAATGTCCTAAACAGTTACAAATAAAACCATTATTTTAACGAAACAACTATTATAACATATTGTATTACATATATCAGGTTTATCACACATATAATCTTCATCTATGTATTGGTTTAATGAGGCAAATACTATAGTCTAGTTCTTTAACAATTGTCCATAGCTTTATGTATAAAACACTTCACTAATTCATTAGTTCTATAGTTTCTCTTCTCTAATTGATACACATCCTGAAAAGTTTTATTACACATAATGTTTCATTTTTATAAACATTGAACGAGGCAGTTAATATAACTGATTATGTTTTAACTATCGCTTTAGTACATATTTAATGTACTAGTTACAGTTTCCATTTATATATTTAATGTGCATAACATACGATTTACATTTTCTGACGTTTTATAGGAAAAATGCTTATTGCTAATTCACTTCTATAATTAATATATTGTACAACATCTATTCGCCCTGAAAAGGACATCTATTTAAATCTCTTAATAAAATACAATAATTCGTGTTTTGATTTATATATTAATCTCTATAATTATTCTTTTAAAGTTTAGGTTTAAAAGATCAACGTAAATAGTTAAGTTTAACCATTACTACAAAACTACTATTCTTACCTTTCTATAAATATTTTTCACAAATCTTTGTCAGTAGCTTGTTTTTCCCTGAGTAAAAACTATATGCATATAGGCTAAAAGCTCGATAAGTAATATCCTTAACATGTCTTTTGTACAGAACTTTTCATTTAGAAAATCTAATGCTTACTACAGATATGCAGTGTAATTTTTTTAACCATATTGCCTAATAATTAGTCTGATGCATTTCAGCTGATGGCAAGTTGACAAAGCCTGATCCTTATGTAAAATTAAGTGATGCGTTTGCTTAAAGCTAAAACAAATAATGCTTTTGTTTCTATAAAAATGGAAGACTAAAGGTTGTTGACAAACCATAAATTCTATTTCTGTATTTTTCAAACTTCGCCTTTTAACCTTATTAGTCCAAAGTATCAAACACTTTTTTTTTGCAAATGAACATAACCGAAAACATTTGTGTATTTAGCAGAGTTCAATAACAAATAAATCAATATTGCTATATATAGTTGATTATCATAATTTAAAAGGACTTTTAATTATAAACCCAGTGATTATTCTTTCATATTTAAAAATCCAACACATTTACTGTTTATATATTAGGTAATATACTGTTACGACAGCGGAGGTCACGTGACGCTAGTAACACGCCACGCGCTTCTAGAACGTTCATGAAGCGTCGGGAGACTAATGAATATGGGGTATTCTTGTATATATAAGACCGGCGAAGAAGCGACGGGAACAATGTAATGCTGTGTAATTAAACTGCGGACAGAGAGAGAGTATTGTTGAGTCGAGCACGTGAGACGTTCGTTGTGAATTATAGCGTTTGTTATAGCGCGACTGTGGAAATTAAGGGTATTGCAAAGTTGTATTCAGAAAGAATAAACCAGTTTTATTTAATAAAGGACTTGTGTCGCTAAAGTTTCGTCGGAACGAAATTTACGGAAAATTAACTAACGAACGGAGACGTAACAATACTTTACAACAACAATGGAAAACACAGAAATGACAAGTATCACTGATACTGAAACATTTGTTAACAAAACTTGAAGGTACAGTAAATATACTATTTACTTACACAGCTTAACTTATAAAATACTGGATTAGACTGCATACGAATTTTCTACATTGTTTTCATATTATTGTTTCATTTAAAGTTTATATTTTTCATTTGTGTAAAAATATGTGAACATTGCATTTATCACGAGACATCTTAGTACATCGTATTAAATTCATGTCACTATATGAATAAATGAATAAAGGATTCATACATTTACATTATAGTCAAACATAATCATTTTTTGACAACAGCATTATTAATTGTTCACATTTCATGTTCAGTGATAACTAAACATGTGAGATTTCAGTTAGTACTCTCAGAAAAACTAGTTTTATGACTATTTTACATTTCAAAACATATATTTATTTATTTGGAAAAATTGAAGAAACCTACTGGCAAGTACCCACCCGAGTTAAAGAATATTACAAACCGCCTTCTCATGTCCATGAACATATGTCTAAATATGGTCATTCATTTCATCTTGATAATGTTAAAATTCTTAGCAGAGAAAAAAAAATATAAGCCGTCGTAAAATTAAGGAAGCCTTGCTTATAAAACAGTTTATGCCTAAAATAAATAAGTATTCAGGCACCCAGTTGTATCTATTCTAACTTTAACTTAACTATGTTGATGTTCGAAAAGGTCTTTTTAATATTATTTTCTATGAATCACTTTACCTCTATTTACAATTTTCAAGTTACAGTATTTAATTTATACATTTTGTTGTTATAATATTTTATATTTTTGAAAGTGTACTTATATTTTTCTATTTTGTTGACTACAGACATTGACCCTCAAGAAGTCAAGCCCTATCAATAATATCATACCTTACTGTTAAATTTACCCAATCAAAGTTCAATGTACCCTTGTGCTGTATTATTATATATATTTGTAGTTTCAATTCATTTATTGTAGTTGACGTACCTGATGATGCTAGGTTAACCTGGTGAAACGTTGTACTTTCATTAAATTTTTCTCTGTTTATCCGGTTTATCAAGTTTACTTTTAATTATGACAGAGTTCTTCCTTTCATCATAATCTTTAGTCTGTCAGTTTTGTAGAAACAAAAACATTACTTGTTTTAGCCTTAAACAAACACATCACTTAATTTTACACGAGGATCAAGCTTTGCCAACCTGCCATCGGCTGGAATGCATCAAACTACTTATTAGGCAATAGAGTTGAAAAAGTTTACACTGCATATCTGTAGTAAACGTTCGTTTTTCGAAATGAAAAGTTCTACAGAAAAGAAATGGTAAGGATATTACTTATTGAGCTTTCAGTCTATATGCAAATAGCTTCAGTAAGAAAAAACAAGTTCTTGACAAATATTTGTGGAATTATCTACAGAAAGGTATGAATATTGGTTTCTAGTAATGGTTAAACCTAACTATTTTCGTACATCTTTTAAAACTAAACTTTAGAGGAACAATTGTAGAGATTAACTTATAAATCTAAACCTTAAAATATCGTATATTATTTAGAGATATATATATATATATAAACGTCCCATACAGTGCGAATAGATGTTATACAATATATTAATTACAGAAATGAATTAAAAATAAGCATTTTACCTATAAAACGTAAACCAAAAACCAAAATAACTTTGATGAAGTTGAAATTCACAGGCCTGCGTAATTAACTCAAGGTTAGTTGGTTTTGGTGCCTTAACTTTATTGGCTGCTAATGGGTTTTTCAAATGCCAAAAGTGGTTTATTGTAATTGAAAGAAGCAATTAACCTTAAGTTTTATTCTAAAACATCACTGTCCAATAATGCTTGGTCTAACAAATGGAAACTATAATTAGTACATTAAATGTGTACTAAATCGATAGTTAAAACACAATCAGCTATACTAACACCCTCATTCAATATGTATAAAAACGAAACATTATGTGGGATAAAACTTTTCAGGATGTATATCAATTAGAGAAGATGAGCCCATCATCCTATTGAATTATCTGCCTATATAAACACTGCCCTTAACAACACAATCTACCTAGTAACATCACCTGTCTATAGAAACACTATCTGCTCTATCAGTACCAACTTCAGTAAAACAATCCACCTAGTAGTAACATCTGTCAAAAGAACCTTAGCAACACCATCCGCTTATGTATCCTAATAGATCTGCCTAGGGAACTTTGGTAACAGCACCCATCCCTATAATGAACCCTCTGGTGTCACGTCATGGAACTAAAAATCCTGGTGGAATACTACTCTTCCAACATGTCTTCTGTGAGTAACACTAAACTAAATATCACGTAACATTCCCTAGAAATATGCCCTCTGGTGCCTCGTCATGGTATCATGACGTCATCATTTCTACTCCATCCTCACCTGAGGCAGCCAATCAGTGCATGGTTCCAGAATGAAAGGATAACTACTGAGAGACCAGCTACTTGCCGTTTATGGTTTAGTGTTTGTTTGTAGTTAAATATAAAGCCACACAATGGGCTATCTATGTTCTGTATTCTGGAAATTGTACCAATAATGGTGCACACTATATGGATAACATCCTACTGTACTTTATGCCAATGCCATATTCACTTGTACTAACCCTAACTTCTAGTCAATGGATGATAGTGTGCTCTATCATGCTGAACAGTTCGATTGACTCAGAAGTTAGAAATTATATATTCCTAGATGCAAATCGCCATGAAAAAGAAGATTCCACGTAGTTAAAGAAATTCCCTGATGATATCCACCAATAGTCAGCTGTGGTATATTGACATCATTTAAGAAACCAAAATTGCTCACTGAATAATATAGAGTGGTTTGTTTATTGACATTAAACATTAAACAAAAGAAACAAAACAACTGACTGACAGAAAATCTCTGAAAAGGATTTACTTGTAAGCCAGCAAGACGTCATGTAGTTCTTAGTGAGAATGTAAAAGTTTTCTTTTACAACTCATACTATGTTGAAAACTCTTATGTTCATAATAGAGTACCATTAAGAACAAAGCTGGACAAGTTAAGCTGGAGTAACTACATTTATGCCATGTGTAATATACATTATAGAATGAGTTAGCCAATTACAATAATTTTCCCATTTTTTATTAGTTAGATGTCATAAATACACATTTAACTTTGCATATAGCTCTAACATAGGTTATACAAAATAGTGTGTAAATATTTTCATAGGATTTAACACGCCTTTGAAGATGACATAGGAGATTGTTTCGTGCTTTTTGGCATGTTTCATGCAAATAATTAATTTATTTGGGTAGTTTCAATACTTGTATCATCATACAGTCTTGTCCAGCTAAAATGATTGCATAATGTTCTATATTGATGTTATTGTCTACAAGCATGGAGTAGTTATTGAGTAAATGTCCAAGTAGTAACAGAGAAGGTAGTGTATGATCAAACAAACATGTACGAATTACTATTGTAGTCTGTAGAAGTTGTTTTGAGCAGCAATACACACCCATAGACACTGGTTTTGTATAAAAGGGTGTGCTTTTGGTACAATCTGTCTAGAAACAGACCAATGTTTTGTTCAAATAATTTCTCTGTACTAGGTGTAGAGTCATGCATTATCATGTGCCAGAAGTAATAGGGTATCATCAAATTATTTGACTATCCAGAAATAATATGAAGCAAAAGGACATTGCCAACCAATAGGGTACTCCCAGTGAACTGTGTCCAGAATCCTGAAACGTCATCGGAATACAGGAAACATTGTTCCAAGAAAGTCTATGGGTAGACACTATATGAGATGACTGTGTTTTGATCAGGTTAACATGTCAAGGTCGAAAGAAGTCTTGCAACACCACACGACAAGAATGCCATGAGCACATTCATTCCATGGAATCCTGAAGAACAGTGAATAGGAGGCTGACCAAACAAGGTTATTTTGCAAGAAGGTTTATCTACAAACCGATATTAATCACAATTCACTTTCATCGCTGTGTTACTTAAGCAATACAGTATACCATCGTATAGTTAGGACATGGGCAATACGTCATTTTTTCAAATGAGTCCTATTTATGGTTTGTTAAAGTTGATGGTAGGATTTGTGTTAGTCATTTGCCTCGAGAACAGATGAAGAAAGACTGTTTTTTCCACAAGAAACACACAGGAGGTGGTGCAGTACATGTTTGGGCATCATATATTCATCATGGCAGAAAAACTTGTCTTCATGTCCTCTAGGCACCTCGTACAGCTATCACATGGAGAAGATATTCTGCCACATGTTAGGGCAAAGTTTGGCAATAACTTTGTGTTCCAGAATGACAATGCCACTCAACAGTGTACATAATGTACAGGATTATCTCGACTAGGAGTAAAGTTTCCAGATTGTAATCCCATTGTGAACTGTTGGGCAGAGCTGAGACGGAAAACTGTTAACCACGACTCTAAAACAGCTACTGTAGCTTAAGTTATAGCGCCTTACAGTGACAAGTTGGGATGAGATCACGCTATATTATATCAATATCCTCATCAAAGCATGCCACGATGCCTTGTGGATATTATTAGAGTATAAGGAGGACCAATCAAGTACGGAATGTTTAACATTAACTGATATAAGACCCTATTTATGATAATTTGAGGTTATATTTTGTTAAAATATATGTTTTGGTAAAGGTTTGTTGGTATAAGTGAAATGCTGAATTAGACATCTTTCTACAGGTATCTGATAAAATTGTTTGTTCTTCTAATAAATCGTTCCTGATGTCCATAAAACCTGTCTCATTGTACAAATTACATATTTAGATGCTTAATTTAACATTCATTTCTCATTTTGTCAGTGCTAAGTGTATTTGTATTCCGCCATAATAATAATAATATTACTTGTTACAAAATATACATACATTTTGGCCAAGACTATATATCTAAGTTCTTTAGAATTATTGGTTGTGTAAACTTTCTATGAATAGACCATTTTGCTGAGGAATTTCTTTTTTTTCTTGTTGTGGGTTTTAAAAAGTAAATTTCAATGACAAACTACAAATGAGAGTTACTGTACAAGAATAGAGAAGCTTGTTTTCTTATATGTTGCAAAGTAATTCATATACTTCTAAAATCTCAATAGTGACTGATTTGAACTTCAAGTTTCACTTCCAGTTTTATACACGGGCCAGGTTCTTCAAAGTATGCGTCCGTGACTTGTTGGCAATAAATTTCACAATAAGCAAACAGAACACAATCCACTTGTTTTGAATTGATATTTTAAAACAAATCAAATGGATATACAAATGTTCGTTACACTGTTGGTTATCACAGTTGTATCCAGAGCTATAAATAATTGTCTCTTTTTCGTCAAAATCCACACAGGCTGGTTCAATTGTTTTAGAACACAATTGACAAGACAAAATATTTCTTCTCTACTTTGTTATTACAATACAATCTGTGATAATTTCAGTCTAAAAATCGCCACTATACGCTCTTAATGGCTAAACTCATAATTGTGCAATCTAGATCTGATTATATGGAACTACGTTTTCGACATGTATTTACACCCGATAGAGGTCTAGAACATTTTACACACTACTAGATATTATGAAGCAACAATACTCAATTGAAACAACGAAAAACTCAAAAGGTTCTAGTAACATGAAGCAATAACATAACAATCACCAATTCATAACTATTGAACCACACAACGTAAACAGTTGCATAAACAAACTTGCGATGAACTCTGACTTTTAAAAATAATTCAATTTAACATTAAATTAAATTAAGTAGTATATCTAACATTTCATATATTTATTTTTAATTTATTATAACACATTTTTGTTGGACATAGAGATATAAAAGCATTTATGCTTGTTAAAAAAAGTAATGTTTCTGATCAATCTTTTTTGAAAGATGTAATTAGAAATTTAATATGTTATTGTTAAAACAGCAATACACAACTTGCTACTGTCTAATTTAAATATTTTACATTTAACATGTGAATTTTTAGAACATGAGAGCATTGAAATATTAACATGTTATTGCACATATGATTATGTGATTCATTGTGTTTTATTATTGTAAATAGTTTCTATCTTTTAAGAAACTTTAATTTATAGACGAATTTTTATAAACATTTCAAGAGAGCTTTTTTCTCACACTTATTATGTAATCCCATGTAGAAGGAGACCTGTAAAAAAACTGTAATTTTTTGAATAAATTGCTTTCAGTTAGTAGACATGTGAATGAAAAAAAGTTATTTTAAACACACATAAACACAAGTAGTTCTGAGATCATCAACCATTTCACATTTACGAACTTACGGTAACATGCCCAGTCATCTTCATCTAACAGATAGCCCATCACGCAGGTACAGATTCGTCTTGGACCTGTTGCATCACTCTTATCATCACATTTGGCTCTGTTTGGACAGTGTTTAATATTTAGTGGTGGTGAAGTGTAGACATCATAATTTTGATCGCAAGGACCTGGAAGATAAACCATCATAATATTCAATAAATAAAGATTAAAGTTGGCATGGCATATTTAGTTAGATAGACTTTGTCTCACAACTTGTTCATGTTGGGCGTATGCTGGTATATGATCTCAAAGCATTATAAACAATGGTAAGTTTTCTTTCTCTGCCATAAAGAAAGCTTGATCAAACGTTCCTATACACTTACAAATAGGATCAATTTTAGGCCACGTGATATATCCTGTCTTATGATAGGATTCATTCAAATAATACACATTTTTATGTAATTTTGTGTGCAATTCTGAAGACATTACAAGTAATACTTCAATATGTAATTAAATTCTGCGTTTTAATTTTCTGAGACATACTATTGTATATTATATATTCTACTACTAATAAAAACAACATATGTATCCTAAATAAATATTAAGACATATATCATCAACATTTTGAAACATAAGTAAATAGCAGTTCAAATGAAAATAGTTTCAATATCCATCTATAACAATCTTAATACTGTAATTGAGGCTCAAAACAATTAAACACGTGTATAGGTGTAACAGACGAAATAGAACGAAACTATTCTTTACAGCTCTTTAATGCTGATTATGATATTCTAAGAACATTCATTCATAGGAATACTTTTTCTGAATGTGCTTTTAGAAGGAAATGCTTTGGCTTAGACAAATAAAGGAATTTAATGTCTTGAAATTACACTAGCAAAATCTTTATACTGTATTAATGGTACGTCTACATGGAACTGGAAAGCATTTCAAACTAAATATATTGTAAACTAAAGGAGCTAGTGTCTTAGCTTATGAAGATTTGGGGGGAATAGTTAAATTCAGAAGGCCTGCGGCTGCAGAGATGAGTCTTAGACTGTCTTAATACTGTGACAAGAGATATTAATCTTGGGTGAAATGAAGAACAATGCCCGAAGGCATCCAATATTAGAACACAGTTTGTAGAGCTACAATCATTAAAATACCAGAATAATATAGGAAGATTTGGATATCAGAGGTGATGCGCAACGCATGTTTACAACAATGTTCGTAAATACTATTGCTAGACAAAAGTGTCTTCCAGATGTGTTAGATAAGCAAAGAAATAGCGTAAAAAATAAAAAAACATAAAAGCTAAAACATATCGAATGTATGTGTCTGCTACATAGTTTTACTTTCTTAAATGAATATTAAACGTCATACGTACACAGATGCTTAGGAGCTTGAATATGTTCAACACTTGAGAAATATAGTTTTGCTGCAACCAAACAGAATGCTACCGTAACGTCACTTTAGCAATTAATGTAGGCAGTAGGTATCTAGAACTTTTATCTCAATATTTTATTGAGTGGTTAGCCCTGAAATAAATCTGCAATTTTAATGGTTGGATATGTGCTTGTTTTAAACTTTTAATGAATCTATTTTCTACTGCTAACTAACGACGTTGTCTAAAGCTTTTTGCTCCAACTCTTCAAAAGTAGATAGTGTGTAAAGCCTTCTTAAATCTCATTCAACAAGGCCTCCTAATATGTGTGGTCCTTTATCGTCATGTATAGCCAACCAGTAAAAAATGTATTAAAGAGAATTTTAGTTTTCTAATCCTCCTATGATGGGAACCTGCAGAAAGAATTAAATAAGTACTGTTTAATTGTGTTCATAAAAGCTGCTTGTCTTCTTTGCTTGTTCTCCATTACATTCCATCCCGTCACATCTTATAATCTCTGGTTATGTAATAGTGGTTTACCTATGTGCCAGTTTTGTCTCATCCAGAAATATGCATAGTATATACACTGAGTGGTCACAAGTAAATAGACACCGATTTTTCGTCATTTAACTGATTTATGCTAACTAATTTGTCTTCACAGAGCACTATATAAATGAAAATGGTCCTCACACTAATTATCTTGTGCTACAACATGCCTAGAACTCAAGGTTCTCTCGAATTGTCAGATTTTGTTAGAGGAAGGATAGTTGGTCAAGCAGATG
>NW_013669433.1:62169-65004 GCF_000517525.1 Limulus polyphemus
TGGAAAGGTGGTGTCTATTTACTTGTGGCCACGCTGTGTAAACAAAACAACGTATACTTTACACAATAAAAATTAAAAATGATTACATATCACTGCAGCTTCCACTACCATCACCAGAAGTAAAAATGTACACGAACAGCGGGTTGTTATACAAGAATGGCCGGACTCACTATAATTCACCGGTGTGACACGAACGCTACACACATGAGGTCAATATTTCCAAAATTCAGGACTATCACTAGCCAACCATTCATCTCTATTTAACAAATGATTATTTAATTTACAACACATAATTTCAATAGATTCTCTAATATTAATTTCATTTACTGTATTGGGTTCATTTAAAATTATTGTTTTATGCCACTGTATTGAGAGACCTGTTCCTGCAACATGTTCAGCCGGCGGAGAAATTAACATTTTGTTATTACGTACATAACATTTATGTTATTTTATGTGGTATTTCAAATTACGCTTAGTCTGGCCAATATATATCTTTTTGACATTCACATCTAATTTGATATATTCCTTTTTTTTGTAGAATATCTTTTTTATCGTTAGTGCTAGGAAGTATTGTTTTAATTTTATTAAATGCCTTAAAAATAGGAAAAAAATGTTTTCTGAACACGTTGGAAACTTGATTAGTTATACCGTTTACATATGTTAATATCACTATACTATTTCTTCTTTTTATCATAAACATTGTTTTATCGAGTGCATAGTTTAATTAAATCAACAGTATAACCTCTATCATCAGCAATGACTTTTATATAATTAAATTCATTTTTTAAATCAGTGGAATCGGAACAAATTTTAAATGCCCTGTTTGTACAAGTATGAAAAGCTGCTAAATGTTTCTCTATGTATATTTTATACTCTTCTTGGATGAGTTACATTAGTCATGTGAAACCTATTGTTTTGTTGTAGCTTAGAGTGAGCTAAGTGGATCTTAAGGCTCCACTGTGTCCACAGGAAAGCAAAACAAGTTTACTGAATATTTCAAGAGTAGTGGGATCCCTTGTAAGTAAAGCAAAATTTCTACATATCGTTTTAATTATACTTTTGTTTAAGAATTCTATTCAATGAAATTTCAATATATTTAATGGAGTCAATCGATAAAGTAAATATGGCTTTTGCACTTTTTATGACGTCAGTGTGGCATCTTTGCTGCTACCACCTAAGTAGCTTTACCATTTGAGATCTCGGTCTTCAGAGCACAAATGTCTTAGAAATTGTGCTTTAGAAATGTTGGTCTTTATTTCTAACTAGTGCATAGCCCGTCAAAATTGACGAAGCAATTACTACCACCCCTACTCCATAGTATACCCTAACCTCACATTTCATAGCTGACTGAAGTAAATAAATTTTGCGAAATCAAGCTTGACCAACAAAGAGGCAGATAATTGCAGTCGAGGCAGTCAAGTGTCTGTAAATTCCTTTGTGAGCCATTCAAAATTAAGATCATTCATGAAACGAATTCGCGGTATATTTATAGAATAACTAGACAACCGTGACTCGTTGGGTCAACCTCTATTCAGAGGTTATGAAGAATTCAAGCTAATTTCAATATTGCACCGAAATAAAAGTTTATTTTGAGATAATTTAATTAAATATTTCAATCAATTCGTGTTATTCATAATTCAAGAAAAGACATTTGATTGTTGATCAGGAATAAAAGGAAAGACCATTTCATTTTTCAAAAAAGTGAAGTAAGAAGTTTTGTAAAGAGCGCAAATTGTAGTGTGAATGATTTTTTGACTGAGAAAATAAGCAAACAATCTCAGAGTTTTAGTAGTATATAGGTAGACTCTTTAAGATATTGTTTTTGTCATCTTATGCCTTCTTATAAAGATGGGAACACTGACAGGGAAATAATATAATAGCCAATGCTCGGAGAGAAGTTTTCGTTTATAAAATTTTGTTGTTGTTCTCGACTTGATTTTTATTTTATTACCTCGTCCCCATAGTTACTATTTGCAAATAGTCAGTAATATTGTAGGACCATTTTATTGTTGTTCTTTCAACGTGTTGTTATAACACATTTTCATCTCATCATTTAATTTCTGTTGTGCATATATTGTTGTATAGAAAATATTTTAAAGTGATTCATCAGGCGGAAAACGAATAGATAGATAGATAAACTGATATGTGGCGCCATCTAGTGTACCTGAATTCATCTAGAAATTTTCATAAAAGTGACCCGAGAAATGGGGCTAACTCGGTAACTCGTGGCCCGATTTTAATAAAACTTGTTTTATTCATTTTCTATTCTCATTTCTATTCTTATTTCATTACAAATATGTCTGTATTATATGCCGTTTTTGCTGTATTTAATTACAGGCAATCCCACAAACAAGCATTCTGAGTTTTAGTAGTATGTAGATAATAATTGAAATGTGACTGTATTTTACAATATACTAGTCCCCTAAAACACACCCAAGACAGGTCACTTTGTAAAGACTAAAGATCAGTTTTATATTATTGAATACGGTAATCTGAGTGCACGTGTGCCGCGTTATTGTAACTTCTGTATTGTTAGCCAGGCACGGGTGAAAGGTCAATATAATAAAAATATATAAATGTATAATGTTATAGAATTTAAGCTATTTTGTCTAAACATTTATGTTTTCGTGTTATAATTTGTATTCATTCTAGAATGAAAGATTCATAATTTATGTTTATTTTCTAATTTTTATGGTGGTTGCGAGACTGGTAAAATTTACAGAAATTAATTACTGAAATGATATGTTTGATAACTATTTGGATATCATAAATATTTTTCTTGTGAAATTTCAAAATTTTCTGATGCATAAAAGTATTTTAATGGTAAGATGAAAA
>NW_013669433.1:65681-79256 GCF_000517525.1 Limulus polyphemus
ATATTTTTAATTTCATGATAAGTTTTATGCACTTGGCTCTAGGCTCGGTAATACCACACCATGCCTTTACTATAGACTTATTATACCAATACCCGCTATACTTATAAGGTTTCACAGCACCCTGCCTCCCAGTGGCATAGTGCTATGTCTGCGGATTTATACTGCCAGAAACCAAGTTTCGATACCCGTGGTTAGCAGAGCAGCTTTGTGCTTAATAACAAACAACAACAACCTCACAGCACCCCTGCACCCAGTCACTAAAATCATAATGAGCAGACAGTTATCGAACTGTTCTATCTGGATAAATGCATTTTGGCTTTTATGACTCATGCTATTTCGAGAAATTAAGATAAATCAAACTTGACGTGATTGCTTGTAGATCCACGACTTTATTGGGTACAGGGTATATATTATAATATCAGTCATATCAAATTATTACTGTTGTTGCCCCTACATACTTTACTTAGAAGATGTGTGATTTTAGGTAATAAGCACGACCGTCAGTGCCTATTTGTAATACATTTTGATTATGTCGATGCTAGTGTCAAGCATGGAAGTACAACAGAGATCGCTGATGTTTAATAACAACGCTGGGTCGACGTCGCCTCGCACCAATCCGACGACCTTGCAGCCGAAGGTCCCACCCGTGATTATCGATGGATTTTACCCACCGACAGTCGTTTAATTTATTTTACGAAAGAACCCAAATTCATCCATTGATGCATACAAGGGAAAACTACCACGTAGGGGAAGGATTCTTATCCAACCCCTCACAATCGACGGCTTTCACTACCTCTGTTCTCCAACCAACAAAAAGTAATACAAAAATTTTTTCTGTCTTTCTTAGGAACGTAGCGACCAAGGACACCCAACAAACTCTAGAAGTATCAACACAATCCGAAATTAAAGCAGTCCACGGGATCCGATCACGAAAATAAGGCCAACTTACAAATTTCCTAAAGATAACTACCTATTTCAACTATATTCTTACTCACGGATGCGTTTTCTATTTTTAACATTTCAGAGCTGAAAGACTCTACAGAAGAACAACACAACACAAAAACACCTCTATTCCAACACGCAAGCAGACAGACAATCCACCAATCAATACTTTCAAGACCAAACACATACAGACTAACGAGACAAACCAGGAAATCCAAACAGCAACTAAAGAAACCACACCAGTTTATGACCAAGAAACTCAAACAGAACCAGCTGAAGTCTCAGAAACAGAAACGATGACAGAAACCCCCAAGAAAAATAATCAGAAGGCACAGTTCCAGCCAAAGCAAAACAGGAAAGCTATTCAGACTGACCCACCGACGATCCAGGTACCAATGACCACGACACAAGTGAAGAAGAGTTCAATATCTATGTATCAACATTAAATCAGAAAGTTCAAATTACTTCTCACTGTATTTGCACTAGTGCTTCTTTTCCTTAGTTTCAGGTTTCCATCTCTGATACTGGTTGGGTAAATTATTAGGCGCTCAGCCAGTGAAAGTGGATTTTCTCGGGGCACTCTGTTCCCCCCACAGCAAAATTCTCGGCATAGGATACGCGTATCCCCGCCGTCCTGAATAAGATTCGTTTGTTTCCTTCTCATAAAGCCTGGACGTGTGGTACGACGACCACTCAACCAACGAAATGCGGCCTTGGCTTTGCCTTCATTGCCTCGACCTTATATTCTTTGCTATCTTATGAATGATCCTAAACTGGTTATTTCGGTATCTAATCTTGTAAACCAAGAATCAAGTAAACATGTATGTACATATATGCAAATATATTTGCATTTTCGCATAATTTAAACGCTGGTTTAATAAATCTTTCACGAGTGGAGCGAAGGAGGATATCAATATCTCTGAACACCTCAGTCTGGGAAAGTTTCTTTCCACTTTAAAATTAAATCTCTGTCACTATTTTTTTCGTTTTTCGATAGAAGTACATTTGTTGGAGATCTTGTATACGTACCTGAGAGCTGGTTGTGAATGTTGGATATAACTGATAAATTACTCAACTTGTACTGTTGTGCAGGTAGCAATACCTAAGATGTTTTCAATGCAGTGAATGAAAAAAAAAAGGTGGAACATATGTATTATTTCAATTAATCTGAAATAGAAACATCCATTTTTGTACGCACTGAAACCCCTAATGAACTGTTGATATAACTGGTCATTAAATTTGAAGCCATTCATAGTAACTACTGATTGAACTAGTTTAAAGAAAGTCTCAGTGTCAGGTATGGTGTATCTCTTCTGTTCAGAAAGTTAATGAGAACTAGCAGACTATCCTTGAATAGAATTACGGTAAGTGTTACATATCCACGATAAAGATGTATGTAAAGATATAGAACATAAATAGAAAAATACGCTTAGAAATGTGTTTCAACCTTTTTTTTTGTGAAATGTTATTAATGCTCCCCAACAAACCCTATATACAATGGAAGAAAATGTGTGGAAGCCATGTCTACGTTAGCCACATACACACGGACAGAGAATGTTTTGAACCCACATCATATAGAAGAAGATAAGGAATGTGTTGATGCCACGTTTACCTAAACCGTATAGACAAGGGAAGAAAATGTGTGGAAGCCATGTCTACGTTAGCCAGAGAATGTTTTGAACCCACATCATATAGACGAGGATAAGGAATGTGTTGATGCCACGTTTACCTAAACCATATAGACAAGGGAAGATAAGATGTTATTGATACGTCTGCTTAAATCACAATATCCTTTGTGAAGCAAATAGAAAATATTTAAAACAATTAACATTTTAAAATATGAAACTATCTAAACAATATTTATAACGTGAAACACAAACTTGCAAAAATACATTATCATAACTTTCAAATTGATAAAAAATTATATTATTAGCCAAGAGTACATTGCTAATAATAATTGATAAACTAGTTAGGAGAAAAGTGATGGATTGAAATAATTTGTATTAGTAATGCGATTAAATTCTGATTCATTCAGAATACTAAAATTAAAGTGCAAAAAATGTGAAAATTTAGAGGCAATGATGAATTGTGTAAGTTACTTGGACATCCAGTGTGGTTGAAGGATTTCTTTAAACTCCAAGCGGTGCAGTTTTGCGTCTCCTTAGCCAAGTCGGGACGATTAACACAGCTGAAGTCATCATTTGATGTTTCGTTGTAGCACTCTCGCACTCTGGTTCTCAAGCCGACAGTACACGGTTCTGAACACTCACTCCACTCCAACCAATTCCAAGATAAGATCTCCTCTGATAAAATAAGATTTCAAAGAGTTGATGTGAAAAGACGATATATAATAAAGTATGCACATTTTATGATGAATTATTTATTCATCGTGAATTATAATTCTACATTAGGTGTTATTTACCTTGTACAATTTCTTGTAAATATTATTATTATATAAAGTATTATTCTCCTTAATTAAACAATTATTTTACATAATAAATGTGGAGATATTAGTATTTTTATTTATAATTTATTAACTTGTAAATCACCCCTTTCACAAATAAATTTATGTTTATCCTAGTTGATGTTAGAAATGCATTTTTAATTTGGTGTTAAAAGAACAAAACCAAAAACTAAAATGTATAGGATGTTTCTACAATCAACAACTAAAACTTCGTGAACATGGTTTCAAACTAATTTGTTGAACACTTTAACATATCCCGTCATTCCCTTGATACACATATTATGTGGAAAATGATTTCAGGTTAGTAAAAAACGTAGAGGAATGAAAGAATCTTGCTATATATTAAACCTAACCAATACCACCCTTAGCATTAATTTAGACTGTATCAACTAACCAGTAGCACACTTAGCATTCAGCTAACCAGTTCTACCTTCAGCATTAATTTAGAAACTACTGCCTAACCAGCGTCACCATTGCATTAATTTATACTCTACTAATTAACTAGTGCCACACTTAGCATTAACATAGACTCTAATACAGCTTGGTTGTTTTTTTTTTGGTTTTTAATTATGCACAAAGCTACACAAGGGCTATCTGTGCTCTGCCCACCACGGGTATCGAAACCCGGATTCTAGCGTTGTAAGTCCGCAGACATACCGCTGTACCACTGGGGGGCTCTAATACATCTAATATACGACACATTTTTCAAAATACCCATAATTTGATATAGCACTTTATTATAACATTTTTATTTACATTTATTTTTAATTACGTTTCAGTATTTTGACAAATTATTGCAATGAAATGTAACTCTTTGTATTTCATTTCTACTTTTTATCTTCGCATTGCCGTGCCTTATTGAGGCTTATTTTTCTATCTTACTCTCATCATTTTATTAATTATTTTAATCCAAGATCTTAGCGAGTTCCTTTTTAAGAATTATTCCTACACCTTTATTATTTTTATACCTGTCCTGACGGAAAAAAAAGAAGCAAATCTTCAAACGCGTTCGATATTTTATTTAATTGTTCTGATCATTTTGTAAAAATCCACGGTGGCATAGTACTTCAAAATGATTGCAGTTTTCAAACTATTGTTAACATATTTTTCATTATTATCTCATTTACTAGGCAGTTTACTGAATATTTTTTTTTATTTTCAGAGTTAACAGGGCTGGTGTCTGGCACACCTGTATATCTCTACTAGCTCAGGGTCTACTGTCTACTCGTTCACTTCATTAGTCTGTAGCGTCCTTTTCACCTGACCCGGTTGTCCCCAAATATAAATAAAAGTAAATGAACAGTCGGCTTTAAAACAAGCTGTAAGTTAAAAATAAATTATATAAGATAGAAACACGATCGAAAAGAATATTTACTTGCATACAAAAATAAGCCAATGGCTAATAAAATAGAGTATTTATTAATAACTTTTGATCAAGCTAAATACATAGATTAAAGCTATAATTTAGCATGGTAAATAATGTAGTTAATTCTAAATGCCGCTCTATTTGGAGTATTCAATATCACAAAATAAAATACTTTAATTCTCAAAATGCAACGATGAACGGTTGGATGCTCTCGTTATACTGATATTTTCGGCTGTAATACCAAAAATACCTCATGAGGCGTGTCCAGCTTAGGAGAATAAGGTTTGTCTGAAGTCCATATACCAAACTACAATGCAAAACAATTTTCTTAAGTAGAAAACAGTATGATGGTAAATAAATAAAAACACGTGTATGTACATATACCAAACAGTATACTCAATAATGTTAATGAAACTAACTTTAAGGAAAGAATGAAATATAAAGCTACTTAGTAGACAGGTAAAAACAAGTGTTTTGCTTCATATACATTCACTGATTTCCTGTCCCAAGAAAAACATGACACCAGTATAAGCAACATTTTATATAACCCTCCCTAACAACTGCTAGTGACCAACGAAAACCCAGTTCTGACAGGTTAATGTCTAAAATAAATGACTAAACACATTACCGTTTATTTATAGAGTCAAGTAGTTATAGATATATATATTATAGAAATATTGTTTATGCGTACAAAAAATACCAAGTTCAACGAATAACACATTTGCTCAATAAACAGTAAAAATGTTAATAACAGAATTAAAAATAATCAAAGAAAATGCAATAACTTCTCCAAACATACTATGAACTACATCTGTAAACAATGAATTCGACCTAAAGCAATATCTTCTTTATGTACACTTGTTTAGTTTTAAATTGTGCAGCAGAAGGAAGTAAAAAATATAATTCAACTCATAAAAACCAGCCTGAATGTATTAACGATAATAACTATGAAGATGGTCACAGCAATGAAATATAACAACAATAACAAATACACCAAGGAAAGTTATTTAAAGATTTTTAATAAAACTAAACTATGGACTAGATTAAAAATATATGTTTAAAAATGCACTAGGCCTAATACTAATGTCTTATGACAAATATAATTGTAGTAATTCTTCGCCGGCTTGTAAAAAGCGTACACAACTGTCATTATATCAAATTGTTTATATAAACAGTGTTCTAACCATTGCTGTGTTTATTGTATCCCAACCGGCCTGAAAAGCTCTGGATTGGGCGAAATGCGTTGTCGGCAATGGATATACCTAATACTAATGTTTTATGACAAATATAGTTATAAACTAATGATGTGATAGTATACCATATATAGAGCTGTTACACAACTTGTGATAACCAGCGGTAGTTTAAACAAATGGCAGGTAAACTATAATTACTTCGTATTCCACAAATGTAGAGTAATGGAAGAAGTCTTATATTTGAAGATCTTTCTCTGGAAAACCTTAGTGAAATGCTTCTACTGTAATCATGTTCTTGCAGTCTATAGTTAACAACATAAACAAACTAGAACTGAATCAAGGATGCTCTTTAGAAAGAAAATCAATTTTGTCTATTCACCTTATAAAAACTGATAGCGATGAGCAGAAAGAAATGAGATAGTTAACGGAAATAGGCCACTAAATAACTACCAGAAGAGAAAGGTTGATTTTGACAGAGAAGGGATAGACAATAAAGATAACCCCTATATTTAGAATGATTATATCTTTTTATGTTTCGTTCTAAAATTTTGGAGATTTTCGAGTTACATATTTGGATTTGCTCTGATGCTTATGTAGCAACCATCTTGAACTTCTAGTAATAGCTCCGATTTTCCAATATGTGAGCTTCCAAATCAGTTATGGCCTTGATTTTAATGGCTAAGCTTACAATATTAGAGTTATGGAATTTAGTAGTATCACTTGCAATAAACGTAAGATGAAAAGAGGCTCAGTTAAGCTATAAAAATATGTTTTCCCTAATAATCCAAATTAAGCTTTATTCAGCCTCCTGAGAATGTTGTTTTTCCCTTTTCATAACTGCCCTAATCTAACAATTTCTATATTAATTAAACATATTCCGATTCTTCTCTCAGATGTAACCTTATCTTAAACCCCAACCATCTATTTATAGGTTATAGTACATCATGACAGAAATAAACCGAGTTACCCATAAACTGGAAGTAATGTATTTTACGGCAATAAGATTCTAAAGAAAATTAATCCTCAGTATTGGATCATAAGATTCCTTATCTCACACTAATAGTTGTTCTCTAACTCATGAAAACATCCCTTGCTAATACGTTTGGTGAAAACATAAAATAGGTTGAAGGCTTGTATGTTCCACATTTCTCAAGAAAAGCATATTCATTTTCTTTGACATAGCTAAGATGCCATGTATCCAGCCAAAGCCAGTCCACGTTGTCATCAGCCAAGAAGGGTAAAAAATATTTACCATCAGCAAGACAAGTGTTGTAGAATCGTATAAGCAAACCAATTTAGATGGGTTGTTTTTTCTTTCATATCCAGAATAGAAGACTAAAATCATATTCATGGCTGGGCAACCTATAACTTACACTCCTGTAAACAAGCCTAATGACGACAGATATTAATGCCCTGCCTGTACTCCTGGAGGTGATACGTTATTGGTCAACTTTGCTGATTATAATGATGAAAACCAAAAGGTCAAAGGAATTAGCAGTTAGTAAACATCACCCAACTTTCATATCATTCAACATGGTCCTCTAGGAAAAAATAGTGCAGTTGTTGGATGCTAGACCTGACTGAAAGAGCAAGTTTTGCACCCAGATGTTATGACTATATGTTGTCATGGTTGCTTTTAGGGGTGCGGGTGCATCTGTAGAAAATTATGGAATACATTATGCCTGAGGGCTAGATTATACTTGTGTATATGGAGCTATCGTCCAATGCTCACACTATAAATGCTGTCTTTGTACAAAAACATAAACGTATGTAGTTCTCTATAAAATGATCTTAGAGAGGTTCTTCAAGGAGAATCCGCATCGGGAAGAAGTATGTTTCAAAGCAACAACTGAAATAGAAACATTTCTTTCTCATAATAATAAACACAGGAAAGCTCAATTGGAAAAATGTGCAAACGCTCATCTTGTTCAAGCTTTGGTCAATGAGAATATGTCGAAGATGTTTCAAGAATGCCATGTTCAAAACCATGGTGAACTATCTACACAGAGTGGACACAATTCTCTTTTTGTGACAACTACACAGAGTGCAGACCCGAAACTTCACCTTGAAGTTAGAGAAACAGCACGATATTATTTGGAACTGACAACACCAAATAAAACAAACTATAGCCACACTACACCCACAACATATATGCTCTCTGCCCCAAACCCTGGGGAAACCTGAAGTAAGCAGCATACCTGTCACTAAGAATGACATCTATTTGCTTTGTCGATGCAGATCATGTTTTTGAATATCTGAACCATTTAATAAAATATCACTTTGATCTGATTGGTATCTCAAACAATACAAATGCCAAACAGCAACTCTTTCTGGCTACACCAAAACTGTTACATAGGTATATCTTATGAGGTCAAGAGTTAGTTTGATCTAAAAGAGTGCATACAGCCTATTGTGTAGCTTTGTGCTAAAACAAACAAGTTGCCTTCAGAAAATAATGATGTGGCTAGTATTCAATTACCACTTTGGCTACATTTGTAGGTGCTGCATATTGTTTAGAAGGCATTCAAATTCAGGACATTCTATAACTGCAATGGCATCTTTTCTGGAACATTTGGATGAAAATAACAAATTAACACCTACTCTTGAAGCCTTTAAAAAGCATATCCTGAGAGTACATATCTAGAGCAGAGTATGTGGCCAAGCCAGAATTACTATGAAAGTGCCTTGGCTTCTTCTACAGGACAATTTATTTATGCACACAGATTGCAAGCTCAAGCCAAAAACAAAAGAGGAACTCTAATCACCACAAACTATCATACAGATAGTCAGATGTCAATGTAAAACTAACTGTTTATCACAGAGATGTTTATGCAAGTCTAAGGGTTTACCAATCTTTACCTGAGCAGCGCACAGTTCGAGAACGATAACGACTTTGAAATTCGTAATCTAGATAGTGCTAACAACGATAATTGTAAGCTATATGTTACTTTAGTATTAATAAAACCTGCGAGTATTTAGAATAAATTAAGTAGATATATTTTGATGTTCACTGATATTGGAGGATACATTATAGACTATAAGATAGCATTAATCAATTTCTAATCTATCAAAATCGGTGACATCTTCAAACACAAAAGACTTACAAAAATATAGTTTTGTAAATTTCCAAAAAATTTAAATTACACAGGGCACATTGAAAATCATAAGTTTTATTCAAGAAGGTTTGGATATGGAACAGAATATTTCCAAACCAAATGATACTGGAAACTTTTTTCATTAACTTCAACAAAACGAGAATGGGCACTTGAATCAAACATTTATCATTGTATAAGATCGAATGACTGCTGTTTTACCTTGAGCTTTGCACTTTAAAAAAGTCTGTTTTTTTGTCACCTAAACGACACCTTGCACACACAATGGGCATAGCTGCGGACCAGAGGCAGCACCTGTCACTTGAATACTGAACTGAATCCAGGGATAGACTCCTAATCTTATAAAGCACGTACAACTTAAAGTGCAAACCATATTTGGCAGCATCACGTCTTCAACTTCGAATTCCCAGTCTAATACGCTGACCAATAGGCCAAGCTCAAAACATCATTTTAGATTCCTATATACATTAAGGATAGTGATCCTTCTTGCAACTTGTCTTTCCAAATTAGAGTTTCGTTAGATCATTAATGGATATTACTCATGAAAAATCACATGCATTTCACCAGCAGCAAACTCACGGCTGTTCTACCATTGTATGATGCAGATTCATCCAAAATGCTCATTTCTTATAATTACTGATTAAATCTGACGTGTCTAAACTATTTCCATAGATAGAGTCATTTACGAGAAACACTTGATAGAGTACATTATCCATACTTTGAGAACGTTACCTTCCAAGAAGACGAGAACAATCCCTCATATTTGTTTTCATTCAAGCAGAAATGATTGTCGAGATTCCCGGGCATTGCACTAATACATTTATATCTTTGGGTGTTTTTTCAAGTGAAATCTCTATTCGAAATTTTAGGATCTAAGAATAGGCATTAGAAGTGAACTG
This sequence comes from Limulus polyphemus, assembly GCF_000517525.1. Classification (NCBI taxonomy): domain Eukaryota; kingdom Metazoa; phylum Arthropoda; class Merostomata; order Xiphosura; family Limulidae; genus Limulus; species Limulus polyphemus. Next base: position 75,659 of record NW_013669433.1, read on the forward strand.
CAAGGAACACTGTCTAGAACATATTATGGTTGCACTAACTTCATAAATAGACTGCATTTACATTCTGATTGAGAATGAGGATAGATAAATTGTACACCTTTCGTGACAGTTTTTAAACATTCTGTATCAAGTACAAACTGTCCTGAGTATAATTTATGGCTCTCAATGTGCCCCTGGTAGTTTAAGATATTATCATTTTAATATGAGGACTTCTTTATAATCACTCTGTAAATATGTGTAAAATACGTCACTGCTCACCAAACTCAAGGTAAACACGGAAATAATGCATAAGTATAAAATTTCTTATATACTATGCTAGAAAGTCCTAAATATGACAGATAGTAATGGTACATTTTCTAAATATATCTATATGCAGGTCCACTTTAAAAGAGAAATTCAGTCCCGGCTCCTAATCGGGTAGGAGGGATGAGACATATAATGGGGTCAAAAACTAAAATAAGTCTAGAAATATATTGATGGATGGTATTGAGTTGAGAAAGTCTATGATATTTCAGGGGTCCCCTGGCTCTTCACTATACCGCATTAAAGCTGGCCCTGAGCAAATTACTTAATTGTTTCTTTTTGGGGTTTTATAATGTGTTTATTTATATATGTCAGCAATAATCACCGCCTCTAAATAAAGGAATTTTCTAAAAACAAGTAAAATACTTGTGATACCTCATATAAATATTGAACTCCACACGTTCAACCATCTTTGTGATACCTCATATAAATATTGAACACCACACAGTTCAACCATCTTTGTGATACCTCATATAAATATTGAACACCACACAGTTCAACCATCTTTGTGATACCTCATATAAATATTGAACACCACACAGTTCAACCATCTTTGTGATACCTCATATAAATATTGAACACCACACAGTTCAACCATCTTTGTGATACCTCATATAAATATTGAACACCACACAGTTCAACCATCTTTGTGATACCTCATATAAATAATGAACACAACACAGTCCAACCATATTTATACACACAATAAATCATCAAACCATTACAAACGATATTTGCACAACCATTAAAAACGCTCTTTGCACAACCATAAAATACGCGCTTGTTTATGTAAAATTAAACAACTTTATAAGAAAAGCAAATTTATCAAAGTATTGTATACAATTTCAATTTTGTTAGGAATATTAAATGCCAAAGGTGATTTTTAGAATGAATAAAACAGGTCGTCAAAATCTCACCATCACAAGTGTGCGTGTTACAGTCAGTTGTCTTGGTTTCCGGACCTGTACAATTGGCTCCTCCATACTGAGGAACAGGATTAGTGCACGTGCGTACCCGTTCTTCTTTTCCTCCACCGCAGTGTTTAGAACAAGGGACACTGGACACAACACTCCATTCTGTCCATCCTCCATCAACCGCTGGAAATAGTGTGAGAAGTATAGTAAAACTTTAAATAAAACTGTTTATAATCCATACTCTAGGAAATAACTTTTCTCATGCGTTACCATAAAAAAGGAAAAACGTTGAAGAAATATAATCTTATATTCTTAGAAGAGTGCTACAATATGATGTACTCGTTATTAAAATATATTGTACTGATTAGTATAGTGGCTTGTGAAAGCAAATAACATAACCATCAGCATACCACACCGAGTGTGAAAGAAGACATTGAAACATTTGCTACACAACAGTAATGTTGTTCTATATTTTAAAACTATCTTATACCGGTATTGGAAGCTTATTATAGGCTAGCGTTTTGGATCAAATTATAGAACAAACGATAACTGGTACCGTTTGACAGGATATTAAGCTTGCTGTCCCAAATATGATTAGCCAAAATATAAATTGTTTTATATAGTTACACTCCAATTAAATACATTACAAACTATATATTATTATCGATCTTAATAGGTATTGATAGAGAAATGCCATTATTCAAATTAAAATAGGTACGAATGATATATCTACCAAATAATATGTCTTAACAGAGTTTTATACTACTACGTATGTGCAAAAACATTACAACGATTGCCCAAAGTAAACCATTTGTATACATGAATAATAGAAAGGCAAGGATAGCTAAAACAAAAATTAAGCATTTACTGTTGAAACTTCTTTTGTAATCTTTGGATAACTGTGAACTGAGTTTTCTCCCATGTGTATGTAGAGACGTCCTTTATGTACAAGACATGTGCAGATATGTTTTTATAATATCATTTGGTTTCAGTTTTCCGCAAAACATAAACCAATATACATTTACGTTCGGAGATTGAGTATAATGCATTATTCAGGCATTCGGTTTAGTTTCGTTTAGTTTAGAGAAAGGTTGAATATAGGAGAGAGAGATATAACGTGTTTCTCAACCTCAGGTCTGTCACAACCACTTTGCTGCTATGTGGAATTAAAAAAACGTACAGAATATTTTGCGATAGTTTAGGGAGGTAGCGAGACGGCCTTTGATTTTGAAAGGGTTAAGAAACGCTGCCTTAAGATATATATATATATATGCCCTTGACAACAAGTGTGATCTTGACAGGATGATATGGGAGCGGCGAAATTCTTAAACAGATAACATGGAAATCCGTCAGAAATTTTGTAAATTCCTATTTTTTGCAGGAAAGAGCAGATAAACGTATGGTATTACGTGTCTTAAGTAATGTTTGTTTGTTTGTTTGAAGTTAAGCACAAAGCTACACAATGGGCTATATGTGCTCTGCCCACCACGGGTATCGAAACCCGGATTCTGGCGTTGTAAGTCCGCAGACATATCGCTGTTCCACTGGAGAGCAGGTGATGTTAGTGATCATAACTAGTTGGTTATTTGGTGTGACAACACATACATATCAATAGTGCTGCTGTATTACTAAGTTTGTGAAGACATTATCATTGACACTTTCATGCATGCAGGTCATGAAGGAAAAAATGAACAAATAAACAGAGACTTAATTCCATTCATGAAATCACTAACTGTGCAGGTGCAAACATTTATCAATATCTGTCTACGGTGCCTTAACAAAGATGTGACAGCACATGTTCTCTGTATCGTACTAGTAAACGTTGAGCAATTAATATATCCTGGAGGATAATTAGAGTTCCATGAAACAGTTTTCAATTTTGGGTGCGACACAATGATAATATGACGGTTGCAAAAACTTTGCTCTATAACTGTGTGATATGAAAAAATAAAGAATATGTTGTAAAATACACAGTACAATGTACACAGCATGGTCACGAGTAGATAGACACCACCTTTCCAGAAAATATAAAAAATTTCAGTCATATTCACATGAATTGATATATTTATAATCTAATTAATATCTACTAAATCTTCCTTTCGCTTCGTGGAGTTCGTTGATCTCTTGGGGCATCGTGAGAATCATCTCGTCAATTTTAGATTGTGGGATTTTCGCCCACTCTTGCTTCAAAACTTGGAGTAGATCGCTCTTCGAAGTTGTTTTTTTTTTGTTTTTTGTTTCTTGACTTGCCGGTCGAGTATGGCCCAGAGGTTTCGATGCAGTTCACGTCAGGAGATTGGCTCGGCCAGGGCAACTTCTGGATACCATTTTCTTCCTGCCACTTTTGGGTGTTTCTAGCAGTGTGACATCTTCCTGGAACG
>NW_013669433.1:80099-83114 GCF_000517525.1 Limulus polyphemus
GTACAGCTCGGTGATGGCCTTGATGAAGTGTGATATGTCACAGTCACATCAAAACACAAATATGCAGCCAGCTTACAATCGAAGGAAGATGCATTCTTGAAACATGTAAGACATGGCAACTACCGGGTATACATATGGTATCACAGCCACATGGCACATATGTTCAATCGATCAAGGCTGTAGGAGGATGAAAGATACTTAAATCAGGCTAGTGTTGACTGAAAACAACGAAACAGCATGCACCTGTGGAAGTCACTCGAGACGATACTGCCAATGGTTATCAGTAAATGCCATGTGTAATGTTTACAGGACATCATGCCAACTGATGACGATATTCTTGGCACTGTATAAACACTTAATATTTACCACCTATTAATGTTTAATTTTTAACCGTTTGTGGACTAAAAGGTTGTCATTGATGTCCCTTGATTGTTTCTTTCACACAGTGAAAATAATTAACCAACTTACTGAATATTACTTAATTTTGGTTTACATAAAAAAATCATAAAAGTTTATTCACTTTGTCTATATTTTTTATGTCGTGAAATTTACAAAATTTCGTTCTGAGCGTCTTTTTTCAAAACAAAATATTAAAAATATTAATTTTAGTATTTGAAATTGAAATTTATTTTGTTGATTACAAAGTTCTGTTTCATATATTCAGTCAATTTCAACTTGAATACTTTTCCTTAATATATTTCTTCTGAAACGTTATTTTGGACATTATAATATGCCTCCAATTACAAAGCGTAAAAAAATATCACATAAACTAACGAATATTTATTACTGACTGAGGACCTGACCTTTCCAAATTGCGCTAGTAATAATTTATATCTGGTAAATATAGCTTCATTTCAATAAATAATATATATATATATTATATATATGTTGTGATTTTTTATTATTATTCATTTATTTTACCATCGACGTTTGTTTAAATTAAATTTATATTTAGAAACATACATAGCTTATACTGTTAAATATGTATTGGGAAACTCTCGCCTATTCTCCAAAGTTGTAGAAGATTCTCGAGGGTAAGAATCAACAATATATGTATGTATGTACGCAAACGCTTAAATTTGTATTGTTACGTAAAACTGAATTTTCTAGAAAGCCTCCACACGCTTATAAATATAACCAACGCGAGGCGCCAAAAAGAGAGTATCTATTATTAGTTTGCTATAGTTAGTGTGCTATAAACTTTGGAAGCTATAACTGTGATCGTTATAACGCTTATCAATCGGAAAACTTCAGATATTTGACCAGGAACCTTTACAAAGTTCGAACATTACAACTCATTTAACTTCAGTGGATTGTCATCGGACATTAGTATTTTTACGAAAACATTATATAAATTCATCATGGAAAACTCGGCGTGTGTGGCTGGTAAATAACGATGGACAAAGCTAGCTAAATCCCTGTTAAGTGAATTATGTCCACGTCAATTCGTAATCAACTCGCTCACCGTAAACCCTCCATAAGATATCGAAGAAGTTCCAGCCTAGAAAGAAGACTTTATATTGCTTGTAAATTTGTGAAACATTTGTACATAAATCGTTGCTTGTAATAACTGTTATTATAAATTGTATTGTTGTGTGTATATTAAAACATATTTGTGTTATAAAATAAAATTGTGTGTATCAGTCTTGTTGGTAAATATCATAAACTGACTATATATATCGGCTTTTACTTAACTGCTAAATCCAAAATACAATTTAATTACTAAATTTAAAGTATCTTTTAGCTCGGTTTCAGACCATTTGAAATTCTAATATGTAACAGTGTGTGTGTGTGTGTTATTTTTTAATATGATAAACGTAACTGTAAAATTCAATAAATAATGATTTAAGTCATCAAAATATTTTACTGTTACCTATCACACTAGCTGAACTTAAGCTTAGTTTACGTTTTGTCATAGCAACAAATTCCCGTAACTTTCAAAGAAATATACTTAACACCAAAACATTTTCAGGAGCAAAAAGAACATTTAAAGGAATTACAAAAAAACTTTCATATTTGTGGTTTGTTCTTTATTGCTCTTTGAAGGAGCTAGTTTTGTAACTTTACTATAAAATCATAAATTACTTCTCACTCCGCTTTATTAACTCTGTATTGACGTAAATAATTTATGTCTGCTCCATCCAATGCTATTGAAGCTTTGCCTGGGACTATTTTCAAAGTTGAGCTACATTGGTAGTTGTGGAATGTACTAAAAGCCGGAACTCCATAAGGAACTGGCGCAGGAACCCGCTACTAAAAGACGGTGCACCGGCTGGAACCCTATCACTAACTTACTACTGTTTAACAATAAGACCATAATTCAGAAAAATGTGACGAAATGCCTCGAGGACACATTAGCTACAATAGTGGATGTTACCACTAAAAGTGGCAAGGACATGTTGCCTTGGGTAACAGGAAACAAACAAAAGTTATAAAACTAATATTGTGTTATAAGTAACACTTTTACTTAATATCGACTAAGACTTCTTTAAAACATAATACATTCACTATAATCCAAAACGACTTCCTAAACTTTCCAATCGGTTTTCGAAGTCCTATTTTATTGAAAGTTGAGCTATATAGGCTGGAAAATTGCCTCTCACCGAGGAAACACATAGCTACATTATAAATAAAACTTATATATTTTGTATACATAGTTACTAATTTGTTTCAGGCAGTCGAGGCTACCTCGTATAACAGCCTCCCACCGAGGAAATATATAACATTATAAAGTAAAAAAATATATAATGTGTGCATAATAACTCGTCCATAATACTACCTACGATTCTTCTTTAGGAGATACATAACATAGATTATAAAACGACCCCCTATACTATATCATTTTGATTTTATTTGGCGTTCTGGGTTTTAGTCAGCCCAGGCTACCTTGCATAATAGCCTCCCACCGGGAAAAAACATTGTTGCGTCAGCGAGTCACATGACGGCACGGTTCTAGAACTATCTTGTTTCTTCATGAATGCTCTAGTGTTTGCTAGATGGGGTAGGGGGTATATA
>NW_013669433.1:83372-86772 GCF_000517525.1 Limulus polyphemus
AAGAACGAGAAAAGAAACAAGAAGAGAGATTACAGCAGTTGTTGGAGAAAAGAAACAAGAAGAAAGACAACAGCAGTTACAAGAAAACCTACAGCAATGGCAGCTCGAACAGCAAAGTAAACAAGAAAGACTACAGCAGTGGTTGGAGGAGAAAGAAAATAAACAAGAAGAGAGATTACAACAGTTGGTGGAGGAAAAAGAAAATAAATAAGAAGAACGAGAAAAGAAACAAGAAGAGAGATTACAGCAGTTGTTGGAAAAAAAGGAAAAGAAACAAGAAGAAAGACAACAGCAGTTACAAGAAAACCTACAGCAATGGCAGCTCGAACAGCAAAGTAAACAAGAAAGACTACAGCAGTGGTTGGAGGAGAAAGAAAATAAACAAGAAGAAAGACAACAGCAGTTACAAGAAAACCTACAGCAATGGCAGCTCGAACAGCAAAGTAAACAAGAAAGACTACAGCAGTGGTTGGAGGAGAAAGAAAATAAACAAGGAGAGAGATTACAACAGTTGTTGGAGGAAAAATAAAATAAACAAGAAGAGAGATTACAGCAGTGGCAACTGGAACAAGAAAGGAAACAGGAAGAAAGTCTCCAACAGTTACAGAAAAGTCAGCAACTACAAGAAAGTCAACAGCAACTACAGGAAAATCAACAACAATGGCAAGAGGTACAAATGGAAAACATGGTTAGGGTATACTATAGGGTGGGGGTGGTAGTACTTGCTCCGTCATTTTTTACGGCTATACTCTAGTTAGAAATAAAGAACAATATTCCTAAAGCACAATTTCAATATATTAATTTTATTTACAAAGAAATAAGCATATTTATGAGTTCAATTTATATTATAATATACAATAACATGAAACTAACTATTTTATTCACATGGTGCTGTAGTTTTATCCATTGGACCCTCTCTCGGTGTAGATTCCATGAGGTGGCGAGAGGATCTCCCATTGAAGGTTCTGTCTGTACAGTTTATGTGTTTGCTGTGTGTGGCATCCTGTGCAAGGGAGGAGAGTATCATTGTGGTTGAGATGTGTCATCCTGATGTGTGAGTGATGTCCGGAGCAGGAAAACATCACTTTGGCATTGAATTCCTGTAGCCTGGTCGCCATGGAGTGGTTCCCCTAGGGTTAATTGGCTGATCTTGTTGGGCTAGGGTCAAGTAAGTATCAGTGTTGGATGTTCTCAACGGGTGTTGTGTACATTGTGTCTGTTGCGGGTGTTTCGGTACAGTCCCCATAAATCCCTGGTGTAGCTGTACTGCCCTAGTTTGGCAGTGTAGATCGTCCCATTCTAAGACTCTATGGTGGGTGGGGTCAGTGTGTACTGAATCACTTTAATTTAATGGATAAACCCAATCCTTATAAACAAAAAATCGTAAAAAAAAATCGTTAATTGTAAGCAACCACACACGTAAGACTCTGTTCTACAATCACCACCTCCGACTGTTCTTTTGATTCTTCATTCTCTCTATGACAAATCTTTAGGGCAAATGTCTCATTTTTAATTAATACAGAAGGAATCAGAAGGGCTTGTTGGTTCTCCAAAGTCAGTCAAAAAGTTACATTCTGGTGATATTTTGGTTGAAACATCTACAACACAACATAGAGAGCTACTCCTGAAATCAAAGTCCATTGGGGATATATCTATTGAAGTTAATTCCCATGCTACTTTGAATTCCTCAGGAGGAGTAATTGTTGAGGGGATTTACTTAACATCCCCAAGTTGGAAATTCTCGCTTGTTTACCCAGTCAGGGAGTTTCAGATGTGCAATGTATCTCCACTTGTAAAGACGAAATAATTCAGCCTACCCAGATTCTTCTTTTAATGTTTACATCACCACATCCACTCGCCTCTATAAAGGCGAGTTATCTAACTATAAGGCGTAGCCCTACATTCCTAACCCTCTCAGATGTTTCCAGTGTCAGTAGTTTGGACAATCTAAGACATCTTATCATGGTTCTTTGATGTGTGCTAATTGTGGCGGCAAGGGCCATGTCACCTACTGGTTTCAAGTGATCCCTCACTGCATCAATTGCGGTGGATCCCACCCTTCATGTATTTGTTCTTGTCCTAGGTGGGTGGCGGAAAAGGGGGAACAATGCTTGAGGAGTATCAACAACATTTCATACCCCGCGGCTTGGATGTTGTTCTCCCATGTTCCATCTCAGACATATGCTGCTGCACTCTGTTCCACAAATACAATGGGTGTGCAGACAGATCTTTTTTGTGCCTCCCACAGAGTCTTTCTCTCACCATGTAAACATTATTTTGCCTTTCATAGATCCAAAAGTTGACAAGTCTATGTCCACTCTTTTCTCTGTCCCCACTGTCACATCAGTAACTGCTCGGTCCCCTCTCCATCACCCTCGAGGTACAGGATCATTATTTTGTTACGCATTCAGTCACTAGTGTCTGCTTCAGGTGAGAGAGATTTGCCTAATAGTCCTGGGGCAGCTTTCATGGAGGTTGACAGACCTCTTTCTACTAAAGAAAAATGGTGTGGTCACAAACAGAAGGGTTCTCCTCCTTCTAAGCAAAAATGGGCATTTTTATACAATAGAACTGTCGAGATTTTCCTTCTAATTTGAACGACATTAAGGGCTTGATCGATTCCTAATATCCCATGTGTCTCTCCTTGCAGGAAACATTCCTCAGATCTACTGATGTTGTCATCTTTTGGCAATTTTCCTTATACAGGAATGACAAATTGTGTGATGGACGAGTTCATGGAGGTGTGGCACTGCCTGTTGGCCAGCATATACCCACCATGCCTGTACCACTCCATATGCCCCTGGAGGCTGTAGCCATCTGTATCTCCATGGATCATACCATCACTGTGCATTCTCAAAGATTCATAAACCTAATGTACTCATGCAATCTATTGCATCTTACACAGGCTGTCCAACCTTACAAACAGCCATATGTATTTTTAGCATGGTAAAACCTCTAACAGTAGATCCGGCTTATTATATTAATAATATCCAAAAATTATATTATGGCTAACCTCAATGTAGTTTCAATTTTCTCCAAGATACCTGCTAAAGATACCACAGAAATAATAAATAAACAATTAAGTGACAACATCTCACTTCCAACAAGAACATTCATCAGCATCCTAAATATCATGATCTTGTTGGACATCTGTCTCAATTCAAATTACTTTCACTGGAATGGCTGATTTTATAGTATGTTAGACAATTGGTTCACCTTTAGAAGATGTAGTAGCAGAAATATTCATGCAGCATCTTTCCATTCCTCAAGGCCCGGCATGGTCAGGTGGTTAAGACACTCGACTCACAATCTGAGGGTCGTGGGTTCGAATCCCCGTCACACCAAACATGCTCGCCCTTTCAGCCGTGGGGGCGTTATAATGTGACGGTCATCCACTTAC
>NW_013669433.1:87077-90583 GCF_000517525.1 Limulus polyphemus
TAGGGACGGCTAGCGCAGATAGCCCTCGTGTAGCTTTGCGCGGAATTAAAAAACAAAACAAAACCATTCCTCAATGTTCTGGTTCACACGAGTTTGGAGAAGTTGATTACTACCATCTATTGGAAGAAGACTCAAACAACTAAATATGTGAACTTTCGCTCATGCATTACAATAGCTGTCAAATCTGGGAATATCAAAACACTAAAATCTAAAGCTACAAGTATATGCTCCTAGTTTTACCTACATGAAAAACTTAAACATCTTGAGAAGATTTTCAGTAATATTGGTTATCCAAATAAAACGATTAAACGTGTGTTATATGGTTCATCTTTCTCAACTACTAATGAACTGCAACCTGAAAATCACAACAAAAGAAGAAGAAAGGCACTTCTTTCTTATATATTAGGCCTAAGAGAAAAACTTCATAGGAAAATGAATAAACTTAACATCACCATAGTTTTCTTAAGTCCTCCTACACTATTGGCAGTCCTATGAAGATTAAACCCCTATTCCCAATGTAATGAGGAAACACAAAGCCAGTGACAGGTAAGGTTCAAAGAGCGCTAAAGAGATATTAATAACTTTGCTATAAATACATCACCTATAGCTTTTCACGTTCAAGAAAACGACCATATAATAGACCTAAAAATGCAAAATTAATAGACAAATAAGAAAGCACCAAACGTAGGAAGCTATTGCCATCCTAGCACAAGACAATGGATTACAAGTGGGTATTAATCAAAATAACGGCCAACAACTACCAATAATGCATGGACACCACTAATAGATGACATAAAACATATTATTTGTCGTGGTTTCAATATAAATTGAACCTTTAATTGTAGAATATATTACTTGAAGTTAAAAAATTCTTTATTTCTCTATATAATACCTATAATTGTATTTTCCTTATATTTACTATATCGAGGCAATCGATTTATATCCTATACCTATCATATTTCTATATGTTTAATAACATTAATACCATATGTCAGTTATTGTTACTAGTGCCTTGAGGATGTTGAACTCTGTGCACCCTCTGAGGCTTCAGCTCTGCATAGGGGCTTTCTGCACTTCACCTCTCTAGAGTCTGTACATTGAGTCCCAGGAACCTACTCTTAACAAATTGTTTGCAAATTTCTTTCCTATATGATACCAAGTTCCTTACCATGACATCCCACCTGGGGTTGTGTCTTCCTTCCTCGGTGGGCTTTGCTCTTTGAGAATCAGCAGTCTGCCATTTCTCTATTTGGCCTCTATATCCAGGCACAGTTGGCTGAATTGGGTCTGCCATTGGATGATGTTGCTGAGTCTAATGATCAGCCCATCTCTCCATGGCTCATTAATACCCCACCTGTGACTTTTCTTTGAGTCATCTGAAGATAACAGATACTCTCGATTGGAAGAACCGTCTTCTCTTTGCTAAACATATTTTGAACCATTCTTCTGTTCCTGTTTTTATGAATGGTTCGAAATCAGGTGATTCTGTGGGCCCTGACATGGTTTTTTATGGCTTATTGGTTGCACACAGGATCTCCTTTACACTTTATGTGTTCACTGCCGAGTTTTAACCATTTTTCTTGCCTTGGATCACATATAATCTCAGCAATATGCTAACTGTACTATTTACACCGACTTTATTAGCTCTCTACTGTGCCTGGAATCACTTTACGCGAGTTTTCACCCTGTTCTCATAGATATTCAGAAACTACTGGATCATTTTTCTATATCATCTGTTTCTGTCTAGTCTTTCTTGATACCTGGCCATATCGGTATTCATGGGAGCGAAATTGCTGACATTTCAACTAAGTGTTTGCTCTGGCATTGTCACAGCCGTGCATGTCCCGTATGTGGACTACAGTCATTTTGTGATTTGTGTTATGTATTTCCTAAAAAAATCTCAAGTAGTGTTATGGATAAATTATTATGCACACAATATATATATATATATAACTTTATAATGGTATGTGTTTCCCCAGTGGGAGGCTATTATGCAAGGTAGCCTCGACTGACAAAACCCGAACATTGAACACAATTAATATGATACAGTATAGAAAGCCGTTTTGTAATTTGTGTTATGTATCTCCTAAAGAAGAATCTCAAGTAGTGTTACGGACAAGGTGTTATTCACACAAAATATATTTTTTACTCTATCTATGTGTTTCCCTGATGGGAGGCTGTCATGCAAGGTAACCCAAAACGAACTAATTGTTATGCACACAAAATATCTATTTTTGATTAATATGGTAGTTATGTGTTTCCTCAGTGAGAGGCTATTTTGTAACCTATATCACCAAACTTTGAAGGAAGCTGGACTTTGAAAAGCAATGGTAAAGTATAGGAGGTCATTTTGGATTATACTGAATATATTATATTAACTCGTTAAGAAGTCTTAGCTAATAAAGCCTAATATTAATTAAATGTTTGAATGTTTTGCAAATTATATTTGTCTATAATATTATCTAAATTCCTTTTCACCTTATTTAGCGATTAATGAAACATTTATTGAAAATGAAAAACTGTATTGCTGTTTTCATTGTATCAGTTGTTTATAGGAAACAGATCCTGGGTGGGACAACTGCAAGTTTTCGGACTTACAACACTGAAATCCAGAGTACAATTTCCCACAATAAACACAGCGGATAGCCCAATATGGCGTTGCTTTAATAACAAACAAACAGTATTGAACATTACAATGTGCAACATGGCTTTACCTCGTGCCCCACCACTTTTATACCTAAAAGGATTATGTCCTCGTACCCTGAGGCTGGTTTGTCTTAATTAAAGTTCCCGTGGTTATACAGTTGCAAATTGTCGGTAGGGTTTCGGGCGATATGGTGCACCATCTTTCAGTAGAAAGTTCCTACACTGGTTTCGTCTTTTAGTCAGTGGTTAGCAAGAGTTCTCAGCACCCGGGGGCAAAGACACTTTTGACTCCCCCAACTCTGAAATGTGTTGATTATTTGTTTTGTGACTCATTACCCACTTAATGACAATAACATAAATAATTAATTAACGCCTTACACAGGGCTAAAATAAAGTCACAATATAACATCTCACGATATCACAACTGTAAACACGGAACTAATGAATTATAGCCTACTAGGTGTACTTACATAATTTGTAAACCATTTTGATATTTATGTTATCCAGTATTGTTCAAACTCACATAGCTAGAGTAATTTTTCAAGCATGCAGAATACATTTCTGTTATATCCCTAGTTTGAAACTTGTGTTTTATATGAGAAGCCAGTCACTTGCTGTGTACATGGATTATAAAACAGATTGATAAAATACTACTTAAGTTTACAAATAATAAATTTTATTAGCTTACAAAACTGTACATACACTTAACTAGATTTTGTACAGATAGCATTCTGGTATTCATGGTTACATTATATGAACCTTTCGTGCTTTTGCTGCTGCAAATGCATCAATTAAACTATCAAAATTTAAGGTATTAAGTTCGTTTTTTTTAATACTTAATATTGCCAAGTTACTAAGTT
>NW_013669433.1:90593-91827 GCF_000517525.1 Limulus polyphemus
AGAGTCTTTAATTTCTCTGGGCAGTTCGAGTCCATCAATATCACCTGGATAACTCTTTGCTAAGTCAGAATATTTTTCTTGGAATTTTCATTCTTCGAAATCTCCAGAAACAATATTTTTCACATCTAGTAGAAATCCAAACCGTGAATCTAAATCTAGTAAGGGAGAAAATCTTCCTGTTATTTCTGTAATCAAGCGATCAGTAACATCCTTCATGATGCGACAAATTTGCTGTTCAGCTGTCAATCCAGCATCAGCTGCATTTTCACCTGGCATTCGTTAACGACGTATTTTTCTTCTTTCAATGGTCAATCCCCATGTTTCACATTGATTCTTGCCCACTTTAAGTGCTTCTTGATAGGACTTTTCACGTGGTTCTATCAATTTCTCTAAAATTCATTTTTGCGTCCTGAAGACGTTTCTGCACATGATTGATAGATGATAAAAAATTTCTCCAAAAATGCTACAGTACAAGAAAATCAAATATAAGCATGAGTTGTAGAATATTATGAGCACCACATTTTGTTTCAGCGTGTGGCCATTCTCACTTAATTGCTCTAATAGTCCTAGCAATTCATCCAGGTTTTCAATTACAACTTTTACTGCCTTCATGCTTGACAAAGATCTTAAGCTTCTGCTGCAGTTCATCCCATCGAGTTGTTGAATGAGCAAAGAAATTATAAATGGCTTCAATTATACCCAAAAAGGTAATAACTGTTGTTTCCTGACTTGCAGCATGAAGACATGCTAAGTTCAAACTATGATTGTCACAGTTTATAAACACTGCCTTTGGATTTTTGTTCAGAATTCTTTGTTGAACGCCTGACAGATGACCTGACATGACAGCAGCATTATCATACCATTGTGAACAACAATCACTCAATAAAATTCCATCCGCTTCTAATTTTGTGCTTATTGTTTTCTCAATATTGGCAGCGTCTTTTGTCAATAAATGACTCTTTGACTTCTACTTTGCCTGTCTTAAAGTCAATGTCAACAAACCGAAGCACTTGGGCCAATTGCTCACGATGGGCTAAATCAGGTGTGGAATCAAACAGAATACCATAGTAATTGTTTCTACGAATTACTGACAAACAATAAATGTGAAGCCATGAGATTTATAAACACATTTTGGATTTCAGGAGAAAGATAAAATGTTGAAGTTTGCTCGTTTTTAACATGCTCTAAATGCTCTCTCATTACTGGATCATACTTTGCTAATAACTTCAAAAGT
>NW_013669433.1:92827-107544 GCF_000517525.1 Limulus polyphemus
CAATAACATCCTTCATGATGCGGTAAATTTCCTGTTCAGCAGTCAACCCAGCATCAGCTGCATTTTCACCTGGCATTCGTTTACAACGTATGTTTCTTCTTTCAATGGTCAATCCCCATGTTTCACATTTATTCTTGCCCACTTTAAGTGCTTCTTGACAGGACTTTTCACGTGATTCTACCAATTTCTCTTTCAAAGAATCAAGATCAGTAGCTGCTTCTCTAAAATTCATTTTTAGTTCCTGAAGACGTTTCTGCACTTGATTGATAGATGATAAAAGATTTCTCCAAAAATGCAAAAGTACAAGAAAATCAAATGTAAGTATGCGTTGCATAATATTATGAGCACCACATTTTGTTTCGGCCGTGTTGCCATTCTCACTTAATTGCTCTAACAGTCCTAGCAATTCATCTAGTTTTTCATGTACAACTTTTACTGCCTTTTCTCTTGCACTCCACCCTGATTTTTCCAAGCCCGTTCCCTTGGCTGTGGTTTCGCTAGATAGTAGATAGGGACAGTGGGAATCTCGTGGTTTCGCTCTTGACAGAGATCTTAAGCTCCTGCTGCAGTTCGTCCCATCGAGTTGTTGAATGAACAAAGAAATTATAAATGGCTTCAATTATACCAAAAAAGGTAATAACTGTTGTTTCCTGACTTGCAGCATGAATATATGCTAAGTTCAAACTATGGTTGTCACAGTTTATAAACACTGCTTTTGGGTTTTTGTTCAGAATTCTTTGTTGAACGTCTGACAGATGACCTGACATGACAGCAGCATTACCATAACATTGTGAACAACAATCACTCCATACAATTCCAAGTTTGTGCTTATTGTTTTCTCAATATTGGCAGCGCCTTTTTTCCTTTATCTGTATAAAGTCAATAAATGACTCTTTGGCTTCTACTTTTCTTGTCTTAAAGTCAATGTCAACAAACCGAATCACTTGGGCCAATTGCTCACGATGGGCTAAATCAGGCGTGGAATCAAACAGAATACCATAGTATTTGTTTCTACGAATTGCTGACAAACAATAATTTCACACATGTGAAGCCATGAGATTTATAAACTCATTTTGGATTTCAGGAGAAAAATAAGATGTTGACGTTTGTCTGTTTTTAACATGCTCTAAATGCTCCCTCATTACTGGATCATACTTTGTTAATAACTGCAAAAGTGACAGGAAATTTCCAGGGTTTTCGTCTGAGGTTATGTCCTCAGTATGACGACGATATGCAAGATTCTGAGAAGCTAAATATTTTGTACAATCCAGCAACCATCGCAGAACATCTCTCCATTTATTTTTTTCTTAGATGTCGTACATGTAGATGAAAAAAGAAGACAACAAAAGCAGTATGCTGCTTTATGTAGAGGTGAATACACCAACCAGGAACGATTGACCTCTTGTCCATTAAGAAGGCGTCGTTTGAACCTAAATGCAGTCATAGAACGCCCATCTCTGGCATCAAATGGACCTTCTTTATGTTGAAATTCACGTGCTCCAACTTTAACAATCTCTGTGTGATGTTCATGTGTTACAACTGCTGAGCCTGGTGTATCAAACTTCATAAATCCAATATCCCTGTATTTTAAAATATTTATTATGTCATCCTCTTTTAGCTTAGCAACACTATTCTGTGGATTTGTTTCTGACAAAGTGGAATCCTTTTGTATATTATCATTGTAGTTTTCAACAGGACAGAAAATAGTTTCTTCATTGGTTTCTTTTTTCAAATGAAATAACATGTTCACAATCCTGCACTTTGACCTCTTTGCTGCCATCAAAAGGAACAGATGCTGGCTTACTGGTGTCATCACTTCCAGCAAGGAAAGCTCTCATCAATTTGCTTGACTCCACCATCGAAGCTGCAAATTGTGCACGTCTTTTGCGTCCCTGTGCCCCACTTTCTTTTTTCGACACAATGGGCTAAAATAATAAATTAATAAATACTGACTACACTATTTAGTTGCAACATGCAAATTGCCAGATGAAAGGAAGCATTCTACTTCCTTAAGTTCCTAACCACAAATTACATTTAAATTATACAATTATAGTTGCAACTCAGGACTAGTTAGGCACATCTGGACCTGGTTTAATTTTACTTAACTGCCATTATTTAGACCACCCATACTCATGTTAATTAATGTGACACAACATCATGAAAATTAATGCAGATGAGTGTGTATGCTGGTAAACCATGCTTATGAGCACCATATAAATTACTGGCAGTTGCTAAATCACATTTAAAAACTCGATAGGTTTAACTAAACGAACACTACAGGAGACAAGTCTGAAATTTCTCGAATGAAAATTACACACACTGTGGAGAAGGGTGTAATAATAACATAATATAAGCCTAGAGGCCCAAAGGCTATATTTAATATTAAAGGTTTTGATAGAATGAGAAAACTTAAATATAGGCTAACTAATTAGTGGTGCTAGACTACAGTTCCTAGATTAAGTCGTTAGTAATTAATTAATGTTAGACCTGTTATTTCCATCTTTTTATTCTTAGGTTTGGATCTAGAGGTAATAATGTTACGACAGTCACGTGATTCTCGTAACACGTGATGATGATGTTCTAGAAGGATCATGACTTTTCCTGGCAACTCTAGTCTGTTCTAGGTGCTCTCTTTTTTATTATATAAGCCCGGCAAATAAAGCGGAGAAATAATTGCAGATAGACAGATATAGAGATAGATAATTGAGTCAAGCGAGCAGCAGGCACCTAAGTTAAGTGCGTGAATCGCTGTGATTTATAGCGTGTGTTCATAAAAGTAGTCAAGTTTAAAGTGACTGTGGAAACTATGTGTATTGCAAAGTTGTATCGAAAAAGAATAAACTAGTTTTAATTAAGAAAGGACTTGTATCACTGAAGTTTCTCGGAAAGAATTTCTACAGGAAATTAACAAACTACTAGATACGTAACAATAATAATGACACAAATTTAGCTTGTTACATCTAAACTAGACCTAAGATTTGGGTGCAGAGATTGAAAGCACCTTGTATTAAATCTACCCAGATCTAGATATAACACTGCTTCATCAATTCTAGATTTAGATTTACTAGGCCTAACTTTTAGAACAAATGTTACATCTAGATCTATTAACTTAGTCATTAGATCTGTTCCAGTGCAATGCCTAATTTAATAGTTAGTATAGGTGATGATGGACCTAGGGCCTAGAAATAAATCTATAACTGCAATTAGACCTAAAGTATAGTACATTAGATGGTGTAAGACATGATTTACAATCAGCCAATACAATTACAAACCACTACATTAGGCCTATAATGTTTACTAGATCTAGACCTTGCCTGTTGCATATATTGCCAATCTTGCACACCAGTTAATATGTTATATTAATCTCGTATTTTCTTTTTGTTGAACATACACTTACTTGTACGTTGATCTACAGATAAATGATGGAATAGTGTAATTTACTTCTGTACTTCAATTCGGTCTCACTGTATTTCAGTGGGCGGATTTTAAAAGTTAAAACTGTGTTACGACAGCGGTAGTCACGTGACTCCGGTAACACGTCATGATATTCTGGAAGGATGGGGGAACATCACGAATAATCCAGTATGTGCTAGGCGCCCTCTATTCCTGTATATAAGTGCGCCGGTTAACGTGAGACTAATCAATGGAATTGAATTGCAGACAGAGATAGAGACGGACAATTGAGTCAAACGCGTGAATCGTTCGTTGTGAATTATAGCGTTTGTTTAAATTATAGCGTGACTGTGGAAATTAAGTGTATTGCCAAGTTTTATTAAGAAAGAATAAACTAGTTTTATTTAAGAAAGGACTTGTATCGCTAAAGTTTCTTCGGAAAGAATTTTTACGGAAAATTAACAAACGAACACAGAGGCGTAACAACTGCAAGCGAAAAACACAAATAACGTAACACTGTGTCGTATTTACTTAACGTAGGGCAGTTGCGCTATATCCCAGAGGAGGGCATAATTATTAATGAATAGGCATTATAGGCCAGAGGAAATTTTGCGCCCCGTCACACCTGCGCCCGGGGGCGACTGCCCCCTTGCCCCTCTTGCTACGCCACTGGTTTAATACATACCTTATTTGTTCAGATCACATTCTGTAAGATTATAAAAGGGTGGTAATGAGAGACTGTACACGTGACACATCTGTGTGTAAAAGAGTTTTTCTCTGGAACATTGAATGATAACAAAGGCTAAGTCGATCTTGGAATACACTGTTTAAAAAAAAGCAGCCTGGTAACTGTTAGCTATTGAAAGCAGTTGAAACATTGGTTGCAGTAGATAGAATCTTTTTATCCTAATATGATAACTCTTTTGAAACAATTAGTTATATTTCCAGCGACAACAAGATCAGTAAAATAATGCATCTTGACATTAAGAAAGTTGAATATGGTAGATAATGGAATAATCATGTTTCAACAATTTTATTTTGTTTCAACTCATAATAAAATCCCAATTTCACCAGAAGAGATCATGAAGTGAATGCTAAGAAGCACCTGCATTTGTTTTTCTAAACTAATGAACTGCCTTTTTCACGGTTTTTCACATAAAATAGAAAATAGTGATAACAGCATATCATAGTTTGTAAATTACATTATCTTACATTCAAAATTTTTATGTATCTGAAATCTTATTTGTGATCGAGGAAATAATACGTAATGAAAGTTGTGAAAAGATTCATTTCTCCAGTATGTTTTCACAACACCAAGAAAAGTGGGCTCCATTTTAGAACTTTCTTTTTTGACTATCTAATAGCTCCGAACCTACTGAAGCCCATTATGCAATAACAGGCTTCAAAACCTATATAGGTAATACCAGTATATACCTGTGATTGATATAACTATTAAGCTACCTTTCTGTAACTTAGTTTGCATAATATCCAACCAAACTTAATGTATTACTTCCAGACTTTGATTGTCTCTCATCGTTTGATCTTGATGTCTGTAAACTAATATCCTAACAACATGAGTGGTTGGCTGAAATTAGAAAAACAAAATTTCGTTGTTCTCTGTATTTACTTGTGAACTTGAATTTTGGCATTTTTCTCAGTATTTTGTCACTTATAACCTCATAAATTAGATCTCTTTCAATCCATCCTGGACGAGAAGTTAAATGTTGTTGTCTGAAGTCTGTCGATTTTATGTCTGTGTCCTGAATTATAGTCAAGTTATACAATAAAACTTTAAAAGTTCTGTAGCATAGTTAAATAAAGAAAGACTACTACAGAATTACACATTAAGATAAAGATAATTAATTGTTCTCTTCTGTACAAACGAATCTGTATTGTTTATTTAGCACATGTTATTCATATTATCATTGTTCCGCCATGTTTTGAGCATGTGCATCACATAGATCTGTTTCATAACCAGTAGAATTCTTTCCAATACATTTTTGTGACTCTATGATTATTGTGGTTGTAGCTTTAATGCTATTTCTATGAACAAGATTGCTATGCCTTGACCAATATTTGAATGTACAGATAAGTACAATTTAGCACTTTCCATGCTGCCAGATAAAGCCCCCAATGCTCCTAATAAATATGGGTTTTTATCTCACCAATGAGACCCATTATGGTAGAAAAGACACCATTAAAACACTAAATTGGTGCTCTCTTTAAGCAAGTGTAAGTAGTAATTATGGATCTTTGTTCTTATGGGCAGCGTTGGTTGAACTGATTTAAAAAGGGTACTGCGACTGCCCTTACTACATGAAGAAGACTACTTGACTACCACTGAAAGCCATTCAGTTTCTGTAATGCACTAGTCACTAGTCAATTTTGACAGACTAATAGAGTTAACAAAGTGTGGTCTACTCTGGGAATGTTTATTTTCATATGTGGATGAAGCACTGGTCTGTGTAGAGACATTTGAAATAGCAGCTGAAAATCTTCTGATTTATTTAGCAGTGGATATAGATCCAAAAGTGAAGCCTGAACATTTTATGTGTTGATGTGTATTTAAGATGTGTTTCTTGGGTATATACTGGCTCGAACTGGCACCAAAATGAAACTTACTAAATAGCATTTGTTCACATCCAGAGAGAGGTACATAGTTTTCTTGGATTTGCAAATTATTACTATTATTACCTATATATATATAGCATACTACTTCACTACAGCCACGCTGTTATCCAAATTATCTAAGATGGATATCAACATCCCTTTCAATTATTAAAGTGTGATTTACTTAAGACGAGGTACTAACTTATCCAAGAACAAACAAGTTACTGTTAGACTCTTGTGACAGAAACACAGACGTAGATGTAGTTCTGTCTCAAGTATAAAAAGGATCAGATGCAAGTTGAATGTCACTACTAAAATTCAAGAAAGAACTGTTAGCCATTATTCACTTCATTAAACGATTTTTTATTTTATTTTTAGGATACCCATTGGAGTAGACCACACTTCACTAAATAGCTTACCAACTTCAAGCAGCTAGAGGGCATGATAGCATACTGAATTATACATCCAGAACTACATAGATAAGCTGCACAATTTACAAAAGGACTCTTATGACAATCTGTGATGACATTTCCTTTCACTCAGCGTCTCAGTCCCGAACACTGTATAGTAAGGAAAGCTGTAGGTTTTCAACTGCAGCTAGTTATAGTAGAAGTACTGATAAATGGAGCCTGGAATAAGTATAAGAAAAACTCTGGGAACAGCTTACCCATATAGCAAGTAGATTTTGGATCAATGTTGAACGAACATGTACCAATACACTGAGCCAATGTTTTGTTTACTCATCAGCCTAATATTGACAGCACGTTGTCTATATTACTATAGTCAACATGTCATAAACAGTATTCCAAATTTTAATATTAATTGCCCAACTAGCAGGAGAATGTTGGTTGAGTGTTGGTCCAGTGTATACATCCACGTTTTTAAACTATTGGGCCAACATTGAACCAGCATGTGATCCATTTTCTTTGGTACTACAGTGTTTGCTAATGTAACGAAAATATTGCCCAGTATTTGTTGTGAGGGTTGAATTTCGCAAAAAGCTACTCGAGGCTACTCTTGTGCATACTAGTGATATTTGAACATACCTCTTTAACGCACCCAAGAACCCAGAGTGTGGGGAATATGTTATGGTATTGTACGGATTTTAAATTTAGAGTTATACCACAGAGGAACCCGTGCATACCATGAATATAAGATTTCCAATCATCATGATCTTAAACTCGTACATATTGACGCTTTTCATCACACACAAATCTCCACCATAGGTAGTGTACTGTTTTCGAATAATTTATACGACTTATCGAGATTACAGCTTTCCTAGGTTGTAAAAACAGAAAAATGTCCGCTTTCTAATCACTCATTCAGATTATTGGACCATTTTCAGTCTCATACAATGTCTTAGAAGCTAAATTTATATATTCAGACGTTAAAATACTTTTGAACATTTTGGTTCCGAAGCACCTATTGAGGATCTTAATCTGTACAGTAAGATGAGCGTAAAGAAAAACTCTATAACAGTTAAGCGAAACAACTACACGCCTGGTACTTAAGAAGAAAGTATTCACTTCTTTAGAGTATGATATTGCATCTCTGCGAATTTCTAAACAAAATCAGAGGTTTATTATAAAACTTGAAATCCAGATTAAAAAATAACAGTCGCTTAACCAAAGATATTTTCCTCCTGTTTTCTTTATTTCGTACTTGCTATTACAACGAAACATTTTCGTGGCTCATACTAAAGTGTCTTCCTTTGTCCCTTTCCTATTCTTGAATTATGATATGAATTATACCTTTAATAATTATCCACATTTAAACAGTGGTTAAATTTTCTCGAGCAAAACTGTTCTTAATTTTCAAAAAAGCAAAAAACCACGGAATGTTTTTAAAATTTTAACGGCATAAAATTTCATAAAATCTGGTTTAGGTGCTTGAAACTTTTTAGAATACGTAGATTGAATTTCAGAGGATACTTACGGTTTTGGGCGTATATTATCAGAAGACGAAGAAAGACGAAGAACAAACTAAGTACGAAGAATGACGTTCTACGCATCTTCTTTTACGAAAAACCTAAAAGAATTGTATATATATTCATTAATCAGTAGTTCCATTGAACATAAAGAGAAAATTAAAGGCTTTGAGGCTAAAACAATAGAAATGTTTGATTTTAGTAATCTTTACACTAGTCTTCATATTAATAAAATGAAAACGAGTAGTTAATCAACAGTTTTAAGATCTTTTAAGAATTATGTTAAATTTATACTTTGCGTTAGTAAACAGAGATATTTCGATGCCAATGCTACTCATAAAAATTACCATTGTTTCACACTAAACGAATTATTGCATGCTATTATTTTTTACTTGAGAACTCACTTATGTAATTAGACCAGCATGTTTACCAACAAATAAAGGAATACTTTTGGGAAGTAACTTCAGCTCACAAATTGCATATTTATACCTATTCAAACTGGGATTTTATACATATCAAATCCTAGTATGAAAACCAATAATAAAGCTTTGCACATTCGTTGCACTTATAGATGAACTGCTGTTTTTATACCCAGTTATCAAGGTTTTCTTGAACAAATTTATCCACTAGACCTCACTCTTTAAAAAAGGTTTTTCACTAATAACAAAACTCCCTGCCTGGATTTAAATATCAACATCATTCACCATACATTCAAATTAAATTCGATGACGAGGAACCCACTTTGAGACTAATAATGCTTGGAGACGGCTTGAATCGGTAATGAAGAAGAACTTTAATATAAATTTAACATAAAAGCAAATGTACAACGTTTCAACAAGGTTTTGTTATCATCAGGTACAAGTAATTTACACTGACACAGATATATATATATATATACAGTATTGAACAAAGATGTCACATGACCGGAACTGTTGCACGACTTAGAAGAGATATCTTGGCACACCAGGGTGTTCGTTTAGAGTAAAGTTGTTTTGTTCAATTAAGATGGATTCCTTGATTTTTCGTTTGTTTATGTCTGGTTCTTTGTTTAAAATGACTGTGTTTTTAATAGATATATTATGTGTTTTTTTTAAGCTGCAATGGTGGAAAACATGGGACGGTTCTTTTATTGTATTCTGTGAATCTGGTTTCCAATTTTTTTCCTGTTTCTCCTATGTAGAATTCTGGGCAGTTATTGCGTGTTATTTTGTAAATAACGATGATATTGTGTGATTCTAAATAATTTTGTTTAGTAACGATTTTAATTTAGGGCCGGGTTTTTGAGAGAATTTGACGTTGACAGGAATTTTGTGTTTAATGACTAGTTTTGTCCAAGTGTGGATTATTCTTGAGCTGGTTTCAGGGACAAAAGGTAAACTGCAGTGTAATGTACTGTTGTTGGGTTTGTTAATTTTGTTGTGGTGAATGTTGGGGAGTTTTCAACATTAGCTGGTGGAAATTTGTTGGTGTGAATGAAGGAATGCTTTATGTGGTTGATTTCTTCATCTATGTAGTCCGTTGAACAGAGTCTTGTGGCTGTGTTTTGAGGTTTTCAGTGTATTGATTTTGTATGTGGTGTCATGAGCGGAATTCCAGGGGATGTAGAGGCCGGCGTGTGTGTTCTTGTACTGAATTTTGGTTATCTTATATTAAAGAGTTTCTTCATTACCCGTTCAAGCCGTCTCCAAGCATTATTATTCAAATTAAGTGTTTTCAATAAAACTGACACTTTGAACTCATAATCTTTCTATTTCCAAATACAAATAGTTTATGTTTTCTACTTACAGCTTATTAGATGCAATACAATTTGCTCAACATCACGATATTTCAGGGACAGAGCTCGCTCTAGGTTTCTACCGTATTTTGAATACCAAATTCATACAACTTTGCATGAACTTTAATAGTCATGTTACAATTCATGGATTTAAAAGTTTTATAGTTTACACGTCTGCACTTTGATTTTAGAAATTGTTTGAGGTAATATTCAATGACTATGATATATTAAGCAACATTAGTTTTACCTGCCTTTAGTTTCAGCTCTTATTATATACATAGTTAATGCTAGCTATATAAGAGTTCCATATATGGTATAGCATTACGTCATTAGTTAAGTTACATTAGTTTTTGTTAGTCACTTTGTCATCTTTACCATTATTGAAACTGGTTTTTTTTTGTGATATTATTATTACTGATCTTGCTCAAATCTTATCGCGTGTATTTTGCGGCTGTTATAGAGGATTTAATTTTATTTATTACTTCCTGTTGCCTGCTATATGTGTGTGTTGTGAAGTAAAATAGGTTATCTAGTCAAATGACTTGTATTATACACATACCAAAGTATGGCAATATGTAATTTTTCTCTTAATTACATCTAACTTGGCCATATGAATTCTAACCAGAATACCAATATTATAGCTATTTATTGTACGACTCAAGTATTCATTGATATTATTATTTATTATGTTGTTTCTTTATGAAAATTAATTGTTTTTTTTTTCTTTGCTGCACAATCGGTAGTGTCCTGTTGCTCGACTCAAAAACTAACCAGTAACATATATTTTAAATAAAATTATTAAACTAGACATCAGCGTATTTTATTTGCACAATAACTTATTTGTAATGTTTGAAAGATATAAGTTAAAAAACTTTAAAAACTTTACATGTTTCAGTGGAAATAATTCCACCATCTTCAGGAGAATAAACCACGAAGTACACATGAAGTTTCTTATAAACCTAATTAGCATGTTTTTACAGTGACGCCATTTACAACAACGATTTCCAAAAGTTTACTTCTGTGACTCCTGGGCCTAAATCTATATTTATATTCATTTTGTTTTTAACACTTTCTAAGGATTCTCTAATATTTAATTCACCTTTTTTTCCGTTACCTGTTTAACTGTTTTTATATTATCTCAGTCAATAACGTGTAGAATTCGCCACAAGTTCTGCCAAAGCCGATTCACCCATTTTTAACTTATCCACCGCCTTTTGGTGAAGAAACATTAATAGCCCTGTAAACATATAAGATCGTCTCACCCATGGTCACAAAAAATGGAATAATGTAAAAATACTTAAGCAGGTAACGGAAAAAAGGTGAATTAAATATAAGAGAATCCTTAGAAATTGTTAAAAACAAAATTAATATAAATATAAATTTAGGCCCAGTAGCCACAGAAGTAAACTTTTGGAAATCGTTGTTGTAAATGGCGCCACTGTAAAAACATGCTAATTATACACTTACATTAGGTTTATAAGAAACTTCATGTGTACTTAGTGGTTTATTCTCCTGAAGATGGTGGAATTATTTCTACTGAAACATGTAAAGATCTTTTAACATATATTTCTTAAACATTACCAATAAATTATTGTACATGTAAAAAACGTTAATGTTTCGTTTTATGAATTTTATTTAAAATGTTTTGCACAAGAGCTGTCTGCTTTACGTATTGAACATATGTTTTGGTAAGTGTCAAGTTACATAGTAGGAGCAGTTTAATGGGTTTTCATTAGTCAGAAGAAGGTGAGGGAGGGTTGTGTAAACAATTATTTTTATATGGTTATGCTCGTGTTAAATTGCTCAAGAAACAATAAATCCGATAATAAAGTTATATTCTATTATTTCTTTAATTTTATTATCATAACATTATTTACTAGATTAGATTGTTTAATATATTTAGTTCTATTTTTTATTATATAATCTATTTTTCTTATCAAATTTATTATATGGATCTAGGGATAACCTAACATTACTAAGCTGGCAGAATCTTGTGAGATATTATAGGGATTATGGACGGAAATATCATTAACCGGGAGGGTGTGTTTTGTTTTTGAATTACGCGCAAAGCTACACGAGGGCTATCTGCGCTAGCCGTCCATAATTTAGCAATGTAAGACTAGAGGGAAGACAGCTAGTCATCACCACCCACCACCAACTCTTGGGTTACTCTTTTACCAACGAATAATGGGATTGCCCGTCACATATAACGTCCCCACGGTTGAAAGAGCGAGCATATTTGGTGGGACGGGGATTCGAACCCGCAGATTGCGAGTCGAGCTCCCTAACCTCCTGGCCATGCCGGGCCCTAATCGGGAGGGTACCCAAATGAAAAGACAATGCACAGTATATTTCATTCGCTATACTCATTATTTGTTCTGAGTAGGCAGATAAAGTTTCTCAACCATTATTTTGTTATTAGAAATATGTGACTTTGAGTTTTCGTAAACTTATTTTTGACGTTTTGTCTTTAGCGATCTACTTGTAAATATATACATATATTTATATATATATGCTAATATATTTGTTACCAACAATTGTATTAAACATAAGTAAAAACCGAACTATATATATATGTATATGCAGAAGAATATAGAGAGGGGTTGAAAACGTTGCGTTCGATGACGATAAGCGCAATATGTTATGAGCGAAAACTGCTTTGTCATAACTGCAGTATAGTAGGTGTGTAATATATGTCAATATGAAATTTAAACGAACGTGCGTAATGTATTCCAAACAGTGCACATTAATATGTACGAACGTGCGTAATGTATTCCAAACAGTGCACATTAATATGTACGAACGTGCGTAATGTATTCCAAACAGTGCACGTTAATATGTACGAACGTGCGTAATGGTACTTTGCACAACAAACGGAAATTTCATGATAACGAGAAACTGTCTATGTTAACCTGTACTTTATTTTAATTAAAGTTTATAATACCAATACCAGCAGTCTCTGCTATAAAATTAATGTATTCCAAACAGTGCACATTAATATGTTCAGCTGCTTTTGCCATTATTTTTAAGCATTTTTATAAAACATTGAAAAATTACCAAAGTTGTGAATAGCAAACGATTTACGCAATAAGAACATTGTCTTTGGGGTAAGAGTTGCACGCACTCAACCAACCGGATTGTACATTTCTTGTCAGAAAAAAGGTCACGAAATGTTACATTGTATAAATTAAAAATATCTACAATGCAAGCAGTGGCGTATCCTGGCTGGTGGCTTTGGTTTATCGCACTTGTATATAAATAATTGTATAACAGTAATCAAACATATAAAAATATCCAAAATCATCATGAAAAATGCATAACTAAAAATAAATTAGCATTTAGCATAATAAATAATACTAAATTATCACCATCTGGTATTTACTACCCTGGTTTGCATTGCAATCATGAACGATAAACTGGCAAGGTGTTTAACGCACACTGATAGGCTAAACTGTCCTAGCCGCACCAACCACCATGGATGACACATATAATCAGTACTCGCACAAGCACTGCAGTCAACGATGGCTATATCTCGTGTAAATAACATCTTGTGTCACTGCTTTGCCAAAACAGCAGTAATTATATGTTTGTGCTAGTTATGGATGAGATTCAAATATTTTTATATTGACTAAAACACTATTTTTCTAATTCTCCCAAGGCTGGTTTACCACAGGTAATAGCGGAAAATACGCCACTGAATGAATGTCTTGTCGTACATGAAGCCACTGAATGAATGTCTTGTCGTACATGAAGCCACTGAATGAATGTCTTGTCGTACATGAAGCCACTGAATGAATGTCTTGTCGTACATGAAGCCACTGAATGAATGTCTTGTCGTACATGAAGCCACTGAATGAATGTCTTGTCGTACATGAAGTGATATTTTGTCAACTTATTAGCATAATTAAGAAATCTCTGCATCCAGCTGTCCAGGACATAATTTAAAACATTACGTTGTATTTTTTAAGTACAAATGATACATCTACATTTAAAGACTGAGGATAAATCACACAGTAATACGTTTAATCATCGAGAGAACGATTTCAAGTAGAACTTAAAGTCACGATCGTAGTGTCATAAGATAATGAAATTTGTTTTTTTGTAAAATTTGGTCTTGTAGTAACGAATATAAATATTCAGACAAGTAGTTTACCTAAATCTGTTAAAGGCTTACTCCTGATTAGAAGTTAAGAAGAAAATTATGAACTGTGTGATACAAAAATTAACGTAGTTTTGTTACCTCCGCCCCGGAAAGTGACTGGGGTTATGTTTTCACACCTGTGTGTGTGTGTGTTTATCGGCAGGATTTCTCGAAAACCGCTGAACATATTTGGTCTAAATTTGGTGTACACTTGGTCTATGACCCAAATTGGAAGTGATTAGTTTTTGGATGGTCAAAGGTCAAGATCATAGCAAGGCCACAGAAATCCAAAACATCCCTATCTGTTAACATGGGGACCAATGTTTCGCACAAGTTTTGTTCTAAAACTTAGTCACAAATGATCGGATTTTGATGAAACTTGTAGAATGTTATTCTTAATAGTCCTGCTAACAGTGGCTCGAGTACGTTAATAACAACGGACATACGGACACATTTTCGTATTTATTTTTTGAGGGACGAATATGATCAACGCTGCATGGCGGAGGTATGAGCTCTACTGAGTGTTCCTCTAGTTATGTATTGTTATTTCTTTATTTGTTGTTGTCGTTGCGTAGTTGGAATTGTATTTCGTCAGTTTGTTTCTACAATACTACAAGACATAATATAACTTTGTTTCTACTGTCAATTGTTTATTATTCATTGTTGCGTAAGTGGAATTGTATTTCGTCAGTTTGTTTCTACAATACTACAAGACATAATATAACTTTGTTTCTACTGTCAATTGTTTATTATTCATTGTTGCGGAAGTGGAATTGTATTTCGTCAGTTTGTTTCTACAATACTACAAGACATAATATAACTTTGTTTCTACTGTCAATTGTTTATTATTCATTGTTGCGGAAGTGGAATTG